>NW_021632982.1:0-42610 GCF_004799145.2 Neltuma alba
CACATTAGGGGTGATAATATGGACCAACACACGGGTTGTTGGTTGGCCTATGACGGGTTAGGGTTAAACAGTGCAGGTTGAAAAAAGGTCTATGTAATGGCACCATGGTGGGTTGATAGGTTGGCTCGATAGCCCGCCAACTATTTTTTAAAAAAAATTTTACATTTTAAAAAATTTTCTTATATAATATAAAAAAATGTAATGAAATTTTTGCTTTTCCTTCAAATATTTGATTAAAAACACCAAATAAATGATATTGGTATTTTTTAATATTTTTTAAATAGGATATAAATATAATAATATAATAATAATAATAATTAATACAATTTAAAAATAAAAAAATGCAGGCTAGCCCATAGTGGGTTGTGGGTTATGTAGTACAAGTTAAAAAGTTTTTTTGTTGACGGGTAGCTTTTAGCCAACCTTAACCTGTCATTTTTGCAGCTTGGACCTGCAAGTCAATCCATATTACCAGTTCTAGGCCACATGAGCACCTCCTCTTCTTCCGAACCCCTGAAGTCAAACCTCTTTTTGGGTAGCATTCCCTTACGTGGCAAATGCACACAGGCTCTTTGTCTTCTTTATCCCCTTCCTTCCATTTGCGAATGAATATAAAAAATAAAATGAAATAATAAGTTGTTTGGGATTATATTTTGGGATTTTTGTTTTCTTTGCACCTGCGAAAAGTTTTTCCCCCACAAATATAAGTATCTTCTTATTAAAAATAATCATATTCGAGATATTATTAGATACTAGATGTGAACACCTCTTTTAATAAATTCATCATGTTGTGAAAAACTATCTGTTGAAGCTAAAAAAAAAAAAAAAAAACTTTTTAGTCTTCGCGTACATGTAACATATATTGGGCCAGCCCGAGTGCATGATTGGACTTGTATTGAATAATAGGTTGGGATTGATGGCAAAAAAGAAAAAAGAATAATAGGCTTTACTTTCTTTCTTACCATGAATGGGTTGTTTTAATTTAACCATATTTTATCCTCATACAAATGGCTTCTTTATTAATGAGTTTGATTTAGTTGGCAAAAAGAAATTAGTGAGTTTAATTTAAATTTACAAAAAAATATGAGCTGAATGATCAAAAGAAATATTTTGGTTTTTTTAATGAATAAAAACAATGAGAAAATTTCAAAAAAAAACCTTTAAATAAATTTTAAATTAGGAATGACTGCAAAAATATTTTTATTTATTTTTCAAATTTTATCAATTGTTACTAAAGCATAGTAAACAAAAATGATTTGAAAATTTAAAATTTAAAGTTTTTTTTTTGAGAGATTTCTCATAAACAATTCGTAAAGTTTCAAATTTTCATTGTAATTTCTTAATTTAAATACTCCTCTGTTGTGGTGAAAAAACTCGTCTGTTAATTAACTTCTAGCATGATATAGGTTGAGATTTCTTTTGAAAATTAAATCTATATAGCTATATATCTAGAAGCATGATATAAGAATCTTAAAAAAGTTTAAATTATAAACAGTATAATTTATCAATCAGTTCCAACTCTGCCAAGTTATTTAATTAGAAAATATAAAGTGGACGATTGTGCAGCAAATTGAACAAAATATTTTATTTTAAATGGACAGTAGGTAATGACTCTCCTCTCTGAAACTAGGCAATACAACTATACTACCTTAGCATATTATTACCAAGGGCGATATGATTTAAAAAATACTGAGACCTTTTTTCACTCCAAAAGCAAGGTTTGATTTCATCACATTTAGGACATAACTCAGATTTCATAGATATTACGAGGAATTGAGTTCAAGATCCTAAGCTCCAGTAACATTTTCTGTTCCCATTCCCAGCTCTAGAGCAATTAAATAGGGATAAAGATTAATCATGAATTAAAAATAACAATACAAAGTCCAAAACGCCCCCATCAAAACATGCACAGTCCCTCCTCTGCTACTTCCTCATCTTCTCCCCACCTCAAGCTAAAACCAATTTCAGCCACGCAAAATCAAAGAAATATATCAGGAACAACAGCAAGAGGGAACGCCGGAGAAGCCACCAATGGAGGAGGAGCTACAATGTCCACGATCGCGGAGGTCGACTATCTATGACTTTCCAAATCGGAGGCGGCTTGCGACATTGTTCTAGATCTGCGACTGCATTCCAGCTATGGATGGAGGGGAGAACAACTTTCAAAATCTGCGACTTGGAGCTGAGATTTGATAATCTTAAGACATTGAGAGAGAAGGAGGCTGGAAGCATGCGTAAAGACTGTAGATAATGTCGGTGAGAGACGAGTCGTACGTCGAGAGAGGAAGGATGAAGGCTTTTGTGTAATTTTATTGGATTACCATCCATAATCCATTCATAGCAGGCAGAGGGACCTGGGAAAGAGGATTCTCATAAAAGGTGCAACCCAGCCCATAATAGTAATGGGGATTACCATCAAAAAATGCAACCAAACACACACACACAGGTAAACGGGCTCATGATTAACATAATAATCCCTTCTGGCATCCAACCAACCGGCCCCTAAATTCATGTCCGTTGAAAAGATAACCGTATAACCTGTGAACACACACATTGTATGGACAAAAGGAATATGCTAAAAGCGTTTGGTAGCATAGGGGATGGAAAAGGAATAAACCCCGAATTCCATCAGTTACCTTATTAAGGAGCTGACAAATGCACGGTGTAAAGAAACGGTCAAAAATTAGATACAAATGGGAATTGGGAAAAGCGAACATTAATGGGAAAATCAGGGTTTTACGTACAAAATCATGCGGGAAAACTAGGCTGTGGGGACAAAAGAATGTAACCTATCTATTTACACTGGGCCAAGGTTTGAAAATTCACATCCAACCTTGCTCAACCAAGCTACTCAAGTTTCATTCTTTTTTTCATAAGCTGGATCCCCATATACGAATTGTATAGTCATCACTTGCAGATGCCAACATTTGTGGTCTTCTAGGGTTCCAGCTCACACAATTCACAGTCATTGTGTGCCCAGATAAAACCTCTATTGGCTTTGAGTTCCTGCGGTTCCAAATGTAGACCTGAATCCGATGGATTCAATGTTTTGTTAGTTTCTACTTTCTACGCCTAGCTGATGCTAATTAGCGAACTCTGAAGAAAAGAACTACCTGTGAATTTTCGCTACCACTGGCGATGAATGTGCTATTCAATCCACCAAAACATGACCTTATCACATATTTGTGCTGCTTATGGCCCTGGTACCTCAATGGCTTGTCCCATTTCCCATCCACATCCCACATATGAATCTCCTGGCTGTTTAGATTGACAATGAAGAACTTGCCATCTCCTGAAACCGAAAGGGATGTAATCGGGTGCTCCTCTGAGATGACTCGCTCTGTATTCGTTCCCATATGCAAAATCCGAATCTCTTTTTCCATGAATATGGTGATAAGGTACTCCCCATCTGATGTAACAGCAAGATCTAGAACTTTGGGCATCCTAACTCCTCTCCAAGCTTTTAGCTCATTTCCATCACAATCCCACATGCAGATACCCTTTTCAGGGTCGGAGCTGCCACATACAATATGCTTTGAGTTGGGAAACCAGGCACATGAGCTCACAACGAAGCCATGACTCCCAAATGTGTACTTGCAAGTACCTGTTTCAATATCCCACAGCTTCAAGACTTCTGCATTCCCACATGTTAGCAACTTAGTATCATCAGGACTCCAAGCCACAAAAGATACAGGGTTTTGGTGACCTAGTAGGGTGTGTTTCAGTATCAATTTCCCATCTTCCAGCACCTGGCACAAGTGTTCCAGAAAATTAGAAAACAAGTGGCTTCAGTGTTCCCCGCTTCCACATGCGCACTTGAGGGATAAAAGCTAATAGATTATAACCAAAGTTTTATTTAGTTCTCACTGGTTAACTTCATCACTCACAGAGAGAGCAAATACGCTGGAGTGAACTTCAAACTCACTCCTGAGTACTAACATAGAAATATTTGGAAAATGTCCCTTCCAAGGGTCCCAAAAAAAAATGAGGGGAAAAAAACACGTAACTGTACAAGACCAATATAGAACATGAAAAACTAATCCCATGAAGCCCGTGAATATTTAGACTGAAGATAACATACAGAACTTCCCAAATAACGTTCAACCTTAACTTCTATTTAGTGAGAAATATGCTCTATGCTTTACTGCTAGGCTTCAATTGTATTTAATAAGCAAGTTGCATTCCTTTTAAGAAAGCAACTGCAATGATCAGGATAATGAAAAGCAGAGTGTTGGGTCCAACAAGTTCTCACAAGTCAATTATTTACATAGTCAACAAGCATAAAGCTTAGATGGCAAAAATGGTCCCATTTCTATTAGTAGTCTCCCATCCTCTCCTCCTTTATATCACATTCGCAAAGGGTGGACCCAAAATTTTGTATTTGGTTTAACTAGAAGATAATATTTAACAGGATATACAAAAAGCTATACTTTCACAACATCGATAATATTATACCTTCCATATGATGGCTGTACAATCATTCGATGAAGAGGCAAGGTACTCCCCATTATTAGAAAATTGCACAAACCAAACTTCATTTTTATGCCCAGTCAAGATCTGCAGCAATGAAAAACAAATGTTGTCAAAACATATACAATTAGAAAACTAGAGGACAAATTTCAAATTTATCTCCATGGTGTTAAATATCACACTGCTTTGCCACAACAAAAGCAACTACCTCAATCAATTTCTTGGCCTATGGTTCATAAGCATTAGTCTATTTTGAAATTAGACAGACAAATACCCTCATACCAATACTTGCTATTAACAGACAACAACGACTGGTCTCTTCACATGATCGTATGATCCAGGATATACAAGTCACTTTAAGGGAAAGAGCAGCATAGGTTGAACCATTATAGATACTAGAAAGCATGATTAGAATGTGTATTGTTCCTTTTCTTAAGGGGAAACCATGAACCAAAACCGATACAGGTGCCCAATTGACTAACTCCATCCTCTCCTGTTACAATAAATCAACCAATTATTCCCCATTTCGTAATACATATTTGGAAACCACAAGAAGATGGAAGCGGTGTTTCCTTTTCTCCCATTCAAGGCATCTAATGGGAAGACCATACATCGTAAAATTGATAGAAACAGAGATATCCAAACCAAAAGTGGTTAAAATGGTTAAAAACCGAACCAACAAAGTGGGATGTAGTAATTTTTTTCTTTTTCATAATAATCAATAGGAAAGGTTGTATTTTCCCCACGAGAAACCTATGAGAATGAATCAATACAGACATATGATTTGAATCACGATGAGAAGGTAACCAAGACTCTTGAACTAAATTTGGAAGACAAGTCATTCTTCTATCTGTATTTATCATCCATCTACGCCCAGAAAAAAAGTCTTGAACAAACAGAGATGATGTGTTAAATCAGTTATAGATGCTGGTTGTTTGAAGTGGTTTAAAATAGAACAAATTGAAAAATTCATACACCAGCAAGCAAATAAAATAAATTCTTCTACAAGATCAAATAGACCTTTTGCATTTGTCAGATAGATCCTCTCGAAAACATAACTATGCTATCTTACAAGCAGCAATAATCTTCAGACCGGACTCACCTGAGTGGTTTCAGTAGGAATGAGATCCCGACTACAACAATGGTCCTCATAAAGTGAAATTGGACTTGATGAACTATGATACACACAAGCATCAATCCAGGCAGTAAGAGTAGTTTCTACTAAATGCTCCAGTCTTCTTTCGGGTACTGTAATTGGAGGCGGGAGCAATTTCTCCAAGTCAGTCAACAACTTTCTTCGCAAATCATGGACAGTGGTATCATCTATCAAACCTAACTCCGTATCCTCCAAGGAAAGCATGCTATTGGCCAGGCTGTGAATCTTGCATTTGTCCACGTGTAATGCAGCCACCTTTTTCCTCAACACATTCAAAGCTGAGGAATCTTGGCCACAGCTCAGATACTCCAGAAGACACTGTCTGAATACAAGAAACAGAGCGGACTCTCTAGTTTCGTCAATCATATCCTTCAGTAAATTAAGAGTGGTGACGCAACCATCCCAATCCCCCTTAAGTATTTGTGATTCAAGCAATTGAAATTCTGCAGACTTGAGTGCAATACCAGATTCCGATTCCAAGCGTGATGCTGACTTACTATACCCTAATGCATATAGGCACTGAATGATGATCCTCACAAATTCAACTTTTTTAAGCAAGCCTTTCGAGCCAAGCGCTTCAGATGAATTCTCCATTAACACTTAATAGAATTCTGGCAAGCTTCAGCACGACCAGCTAATTATTGACTTCTATATCCAAAAGATGCCAATTCCCTTCAGCTGGAATGAATCTAAATCGAATAGTGACTCAACAACGCAGTTCCCGCCCTGTAAGAACACAGCTTCGCAAAACCTTGACAGGAAAACCTGAGATTTTGGACTTCCCAAACTCTCAAAAGAGCCAGCCAATCATAAGAAATAGCGAGGGCCTCGAATGGATAATAAACCAACAGACAATAAACCTAACTCTGAATATCGAAACGACCCTGAGATTGGAAATTCAGAAGGGAAAACAAAATCCTTCAAACCCAAAATATCGAAATTATTCTTCAATGAATCGAGAAAATCCCCAAGATAAACCCTAGATGCTAACAAAGAAACGATCACGAGCTATCAACAGCAAAAATGTGAAAAACAGCCCTATGCTCGCAGTGTTACCAAACAAGTCAAGCTTAACAGCATAGAATTAGAAAGCATAAAAAGCAGAACCACCACAGTTTGAGAAGAGGATGAAGGACAGAGCCCAGAACAGAAATTGAAAGAAGAATCCATGACAATAGAATCCAGATAAACTAACCCATGTGGTTAAAAGCCGAAAAGGGAGATGCCCATGAACAAGAGAAGAGTTCCAGTGAGGCAAGATGGACAAGCATGCAAGACAGAAGAAAGGCGCAGAGTTCATGGAAGAAACAGAGCAACAAGTGTTTAGAAAAGCCAAACAGAGGAACCCGGGCGTTGGTTTTGTTCTTCAGTGGAGACAAAAATGTGCTGTCAGAAAAGACATAGTGCCCCGTGAAGGAGGGAGTGTGGAAAAGGCGAAGATGGAGCACTGAAGAAGAATTGAAGGAAGCAGATCTTTAGCGCGCCGTTGTTTGTTCCTTACTTGCAAGTTTCGCATTACAAAACAGCCTAAGGTGTCCTCTTTTATTTGTAGCCTCACCTCTCTTATGGGCGGCAGTTTTTTTGTTAACCGGGTCGGATTCATGGGACAGGTTCTGACGTAAGCAACGGTGTTTGGATCCACCGCCACCGTTAAGCCCGGGCTATGTTAGCCACTGGCATAGTTTTTGGACCTGAGCTGTTGACGTTGTAATCAGTGTTGTGCTCCCTCATGCCTTTTTTTACAAGATCCTATTTAACTAAATCACTTGATTTAAGAAAATAATAAAAATGAGTTAAAATCAATAATATGTAGAAAGGAAGCCTATTTTTTTAAGTATATCCTTATTTAATGAGGGGCAAATGAAAGATAGAAATAATAGTAATGACTCAAAAAATAAAAGAGAATAAAATATAAGAAAATTATGAGGAGATAGGATAAAAACTTAATTAGGAGCAAAATTGGTAAAAATACATTTAATCTTTAGACAATACTTAATAGGATCTTATGAAAATGACAAAATTAATTCAAATTTTAGGATTTTATAAATAGGACCAGAGGGAGTGCTTTAAATTAAAATAAAATATAACAATTGTTAATTAATAAATAAATAGATTATACTACTCCAGTTCTCAGTATAAGAATTAGATAACTAATTTGTGTATATTAATGATTTAACTAAGTTAATTATTTATAATAAATGAATGTTCTATTTTTTGAAAATATCTCTATTAATCATATATATGTACATTAGAAGTTTGAATATTAATACGTCTATGAGATTATTATTTATAATCTATGGATTGTAGAACTGGGACTAGAGCAGGTTTACTATAACAGTATTGTGAATTGCTTGGCTCCTGCCAGAAAGAAATGGAAAGCCAAGGAAAAATTATTACAGATACAAATGAAGTCACTGTTAAACACGGCTTAATTTTTGAATCGATCAGTTTAATTTGAAGGAGAGTGGATGGGAAACCCATAATCCTTATTTTGCGAGGGAGGCGTAATAATTATAATTAAATTAACTCTTCCAGAAATTCTTCCTCTGAGGGGGAACAGAAAGTGGATTGCACTGATACGACCTGGCCAACAAAGATCAGTTTTAATAAAAGCTGCTATTGCCATTTAGCGATCCATTCCATATACAGCTTCAAGGATATGAAAAGAGATGAGCTCGGTGCACATACAGTCAGTCTCATAGTTGGTTTCCGCCTTGAATAAAATGCCATGATCGGTTTTTATTACTTATTTAGTCTTAAATATGAGATCTTTTTTTACAGTATAAATTACACTATAAAAATGATTTTGTATTTACAATCGAAGAAGTACTGATATTTTATCATTTTTAGAAGAGTTTTAGAGGAAATCTGATATGCACGATGATACTCTTTATTCTTTGTAGGGGTTAATTTTAAAACTCACGCACCTCATCACGTCCTCTTGGAAGGAGATCACGTTAGAATTCTTCTTTTCTCTTTTTTTCTCATAATCCCATATCCACTTTTAGATAAAAAATAAATAGTTAATATTTAATATTTCATAAAATTATTATAATATTAGATAAATAGGAGAAGAGAAAAAAAAAATTTATCTTATAAAATATTAAACATGAACTATTTAGCCTTTAATCCAACAGTAGAGATAAAATTTGAAGTAAAAAAACTAGTGAGGGGGAGATTGTTAGATTATGGGAGAATCTAGTCATCTACCCTCTATCCTCTTTTACCATATCTGCGAAAAGGATTCTATCTAGTGACTTGGGCTTCGTCACCGGCTAACCAATTTACAATTACATGGGACTATATGAAATGGCGTACAAACATATTTATTTAAATTAAGATAAAACTTATTTTATATTCTATAAATTATTATTAAATTTTTTAAATAAATTATTTAAATATTTGGCCCAAAAATAAAGCCATCTCTGCAAATATATTCAGTCAATGACAATGGCCGTGGCAAATTTTAATTAAAACACTTTCTTGGCCAGAAAAGAATTTTAATTAAATTATTCAGCAATTATGAAAATAAGGAATTTGCTGACAGGAGCAAAACGGCGGCGTTGGTCTCGATCAGAGCGTCAGATAATTTATTCTATCACAATGAAAAGCCGATGCGCGCTGCTCGGAACGCGAAGCAGAGATCGGGTAAAAGCCGAAAACAGGAGAGAGAATAAAAAAGCCTCGTTTAGGGGGCAAAAGAGGATAACAACGCCGTTGCCGGGGATCGAACCCGGGTCGCCCGCGTGACAGGCGGAAATACTCACCACTATACTACAACGACTTTGTTGTCTGCTGTCCACCTATATAACGTGAAAGCAGTAAATTAATACAAATGTCTCGAACTTTTCAATCACCATCCCTGCCTCCTTCTCCCTTCAAAATCTCCTTTTCTGGTCCAGACCTCACCAAGAAACAAGAATTCCCAGGTATCAAATCTTCCGCAACAGTGATAGACAAAAATTATAATTGTCGCCTTCGCCCGCCGTTGTATGCCTGTTAAAGTGGGCTCGTGATTAAAATACTGAGTGTGGGAACTACTAGGTAAAGACAAATTGTGCTCCCTTTAAAAAATCACGACATTTTCCTGGCCAACCCACCCACACCCCCTTGTTTTCTTGTATCATGGATTCATAGCTCACAGGTGCGAGTTCAGTAAAATAAATTCATTCGAGATTTTTTCTCCGAAGCGTGTATAGTGTAGTAGTAGCTCCCTTGAAGAATGGACCCACATGATTTTATCTCTAAACCATTTTTATTGGATATCTTAAAGCATCAACGTTAACTCTGTTCCCAACTTCTCATATTATGTCCACTCTACCATTAAGCACAACCAAACGCTAATTTACAGCGCGGGTCACTTACTAGCCGAGGGCAAAAAATAATCACAAGTTTTTTGCACAGTCATTTATTTAAATGAGGAGCAAAGAATTCTTGTTACTTTCAAATTTTTTTTTAAAAAAAGAAGAAATAATTAGGCCCATTTAATTTAATTTTTCCCAAGGATGTGCTGCTTGTAGAGAACAATTTTGGATGAAATGGCTTGTAGAGAACAATGTCAACGCCAGACTTCATTAACGGTTAAATAGTAAATACATATCCAAAAATCTAAAACACTTGCAATGTTAACACAATTCCTGCTACCATATGTCCACTGTCCAGATGACAACAATCCTTCCTACCTACACCTAGACCCCCCACTCATCTACAACAAGCTGTCCGCTTTGGTCGGCAATCTTCTGAAGAAGCTTAACGCCGGTGACGGCAACTTGCTTCTAAACCTCGGAGGCCTCAGGCAGTACACTCCCAACACAGCCACCACCACTCTGATCGGTACCGCATAGAACCCGACCGCCGCAGCAAGACAAGATAACACAAACAACAACGTTGCCCTCGGGTCTCTCCAGCTCAGCACTGCCTGAAACCTTTCCCCTTGTGTCGCCATGTCTCCGACCACCGTCTGTATCCTCCCCGCCACACTTCTCAGCCTGTCATACCTCATCCTCACTATCTCCGCACTTCTACTCGTCGGAAATGAATCAAACTCCTCGTCCAGCTCATCTGGGTATACACTCTCAGCATGCGACAGCCTCGTATCCATGTGTGGTGGGTGACGTGGCCGTGTCCTGTACCGCCACAGTCCCACGCAAGCCATGTAGAGTAATACGCAGGGGATTATGAGTTCAGGAAACATAACTAATGTGAGAAAAATGATCAGAAACAGGGCTGAGTATATTGGTTTTTGCCAGTTTCTGATTGATTCTAGCCATCTTCCTGCAGAAACTATGCCTGAGAGGACGTTCATCAGCCTGAAGAAATTTGCTTTGCTTCTCCTCATACTCCACATGTGAGAATCATGGTCAAGCATGTACTCTACCACCTCTCTACCCAACGGTGGCTCTGCTCTGCTCAGCCTCGATGCTACAACATTCATGGCTTGATATCTCATGTTGTCTAGTTGGCTTACACTTAAAGGATGGATATAGTGCATTTTAGGAAGCAATGGCACTGAGTACATATGAAGCATGTTGGCCATGTTGGCGCATGAGAACCTCACAGCCAAGTGAAGCTCACCCATTTTCTTCACCCCAGAAGAATGCAGCATCAGAAGCGGGTATGAATGGGTGTAAACTCTATCTGTTTCGAGGGTGGACAATCTGATCCTTACCTTCCCTATCCGGGAATCACGACTCGTTGCTCCTCCAGAATTGTTGTTACTGTTGTGTGTGCTTTTGTCAATTCTAGAATTGTCAAAAACCCCAATGGTTACTACAGTGCAAGGATCATAAACTTCCCAAGTGTACTGTTCGTTCCACTTTGGTGACAAACTATCCACCACTGTACGAGTTCTCACCCATTTTTGACCATATTTTGCAACACAATACGCATCTGTTGATCCTCCTTTGCCATCCTTGATCTTAACAGGCATCAGCCCCGTGGCTCCGAGGATTCCCATTTCAAGAACCCCAATGCGAGGTTTCCAAAGTCTCTTATCAGTAGGCCTAACGTCGCTGCTATACATTGTGGCTTCATCAAGCACATGGTACCCTCCATCAAGCGACACGCGAAGATGAATCCTGGAACCAAACCTTGTAACAACCTTAGTATCAGCTATGTTAGCTAAGTTGTTTGCATTGTCGAGGTTGAACCACCTAGAAGTCACTGGCTTGTCATCAGCTCGTCTTTCAATTGCAGCCACAGGCAAAAGCACTCTGCCTACTACCTCGTCTCTTCCTGGTCGAACACGATCTTCCACAGAAATTAACAAGTAATCTTCGAAAGGTTCCGCGACGACAAATAATAATTCTTCGTTCCAACAAGGATTCGAGAAGCTTCGGTTGGCAGAAGGAGCAGCGATTCTGGTTCTGAGAACCTGGTTTCCCACTTGGACTTTTGCTGTAAGCTCGGGGAATCTAACCAAAACCGAGTTTTTATCCCCTGGAATGATGTCCTGTGCTTCAATGATGGACACTTTGAGGTACCAGAGCTTTGGGGAGAGATAGACCTTTGACTTAATCGAACTGAGCCCATCAAAATGAACATTTGAGGTTTTAGAATGCCATGCTTCCGCGAATGCTTCGTCAGCTTGTGTTCCAAACCATATAGATACCATTACTTCCCCTGTTTTGGTCTTGTCGCCTTTCTTGTCCTCCATTCTGTACCATTGTGGAGCTAGTTGACTATCTGGAGGGACACGTGTGGGTACCTCGCTCAAATCGAACAGGACCCGACCCAGATAGTCATCTTTGTTGCTCTCCTTGACGAAGATCTCCGCCATTGATGACTGTATGCAATCTTTGGAAAATGCAAAGACTTGTTCCCATTCTGCATTATTCAATGGGGCCCTCTTAGTGATTCCTCTGTAATTTCCCAGCTTCACTTCCGCAACCAACTCACCTCCACCGAACAGAGAGATGTCACGAGCTCTCACAACCTTAACATAAAGATATTGCATTTGCTCAACAAGATCATAGGTTGAACTAGTTTTGTCCTTCAAAGACTCACCTCCGAGTTGTGGCCGTGTTTCTTTGAGTGAAAACTCGAAAGAACGATTCGAGAACATACCCGTTCCGGTGCCACCCACGGCGCCACTAGCAACTCCAACAGCTGGACTAGCGCCGGCGGGAACAGCAGGGCCAAGTCCGGTAGTGATGACAATGGGCTTGTTTTCAGTTGGGTTCTGCTCCAAAGCCTTTGAAAAGTTTTGAACTTGATGCGCTGGCTTATTTTCCTGCATCATTTGTTGTTGCGCAGCCATGACCGAGTTTGCTCCATGCAGTTTCTTGCTCTTCTTTGAGAACCCAGAAGGCGTAGACGCAGAAGAGGAAGAAACAGATGACACTATTCCATTATTACCACCCAAACCTTTGACATCTGCTCTGGTGGTGAGATAAAGCTTGAAGCTTATTTCCCCTTTGATATGAGAAAACAAGCTTCTTTTGTCAAGCGTACATCTCTGAACCTCCTCTTCTCCTTCCTTCACAATGTTGGTCCCAGAGACCCTCACCTTGCCCAGGAAGTTTCTGCTGTTGCCAGAACGCCTCTCGTTGAACACGTTGATCTCTATTGTTCTGTAAGGAAGATCTGCAACGTCTTTAACGTGAAACACAAGCTTCTCGTTCCAAACAGGGTTCAAATCCTTGTATTTGACCTGGGTTCTCTGCCTCTGGTTCTCGAACTCCACTTCAACAAACGGCGACGACGAACCCTCGCCATCTTTCGGCATGAGATTGTGGGCTTCCACTACCTCCACCACAAGTTTTTCCTTGCCGAAATTAACATGGCCGTTCATGAGGTTCTCTAGAAAATCAACAAAGAGAACGGGGGGTAACGAGAAGAGAATGAAGAGAGAAGAGAAAACGAAGACAAATAGGGGGAAGGCTCGAGAGGGAAAAAGGTAAAGCCCAGAGCCTCAGAGGGGAATGCAGAGAAGGAGGAAGGGAGCGTGCTAGGGAGTAATTTCGCAGACAAAAGTGATTAGAGAGGGCAACGTTGGACAGAAACAAAGATGGGGAGAGAGAGAGTACTTAGTACTCACAAATCCTAAGGGCTAATGGTGGTGGGGGTAAATTGGGATGGCCTCAGGCTGGGGGAGGATTTGGGAAGGTGATCAGTGTCCAGTCAAACAGATGCGTTATTTTTCTTGATGCTCGTGAACTCAGCGCCATTGAGAATTCTGGACAGAGTACTGATCCAGTGGGACCCATCAAAACATTCTTACCTCAACCCAACGTTAACCCCCCCCCCAGCCCCAAAGACCATACATGCAATTGCAGGCGGGCGGGTCTTGTAAACATTTGCTGGATGATTAAAATCTCGGGTCAACGGCCTGAAATTGAATCTTTGAAAAGGATTAGTGAAGATTTAAAGCAAAGGAATGTTGTTGCACATTGCTGCTTTCTAGAGATAATTAAAAAAAGTAGAGGAAAATAAAGAGAGAGAGAGAGAGAGAGAGGTTGGAGTTGCTGGGAAATAAAAACAGAGAGAGAAAAAGCTGTAGATTATCAATATATTAGTAAGAAAGTTGGAAAGAAGAGAATGCGTGAGGTTGGACTTGGGGGGGGGGGGGTGAGCGTAAAAGGAGGTCAAATTGAACTGGGGAGGAGCGAGGAAGCGAGCGTGCCAGAATCTACAGAGAATCCGACAAGCATAGAAGAGAGAGAGAGAGAGGGACAGAGGACCATAATCTCGTAGTCCAAGGTTGTTTATTTGATTTGGGAGGGGCCTAGGCTAGTTCCTATGTCGTATTGTTTCTCTCTCATCCTGTAAAAATGCAATGGATAAGAGCGAGCAGAATGTAGAGTGATAGTATAGGTTAGCAGCAAATACAGAGACGTCGTTGTTGGGTGATATATAGTTAGAAGAAGGGCACCGCCTTTCGCCGGGGGAAGCAGAATTGCAGCCACCTTGCTTCTCTCTTTTCAGCTCTCCTTTTCGTACCTCCCACATTGCTGTTCCTTTATAGCTTCCCATCTTTTTATAAACCAAATTCACTGTTCCATTTTTCAGTTTCCTGCACTACACGGGGTCAGGTAAATGGATAATAAATCATCACTCCTACTATATTGACTTCATGCGTAAATATGAATTTTTTTTATTCTTAATTGAGTTAATATAGTAATTAAGTGGTGTATAGAATTTAATAAAATAAGAAAGTTGAGTAAAGTTTGGTTTTTAAAATTTAAAAATAATATACATAATGTTCATTATAATTCTGTTATTTGTCAAACATTGTATCTATATAAAAACAATTACTTAATTTAGTTATTAGTTGATTTATTTGAATAAATTAAAAAAATTTGTTAAATTAGTTATTTATAACATATATGTGTTCTCGTCTCTATAACACCTTTATTAATCATATAAATTAATTAAAATTATTATTTGATAGAACATTTAGTATATACAACTATTATAAAGATTACTTAAAAAAATAGATGAATATAAAGATAAAATAGATCAAAATTTTATATTTAAAATTAAATTAAAAATTAAACTAATTTTTATATTAAAAATAAAAAATAATATTACTAAACACTTAAAAAAATAAAGAATGCTTTGAAAAGGACAGGAGCTGGGGGAGGGATGGTGAAATTAACAAAAGGATTTAAAAAGGCATGGAAAAAAAAAAAGGCTGGGGGCAACATTTGTCTTTAATAACCACGAATGAGATTCAAACCCCTGTAAAGCTGAAAAGGAGACGGAAGCCAATGTCCCGCGTCACTCCCACAAATGGATAAACCTATGGTTTCCTTCTTTTATCTTGTCGTCAGATGTAAGGCATATCTGGCATTACTTTGTATATATGTTAAGCACAAATCCAGACAATTTTTTTTCAAATATTTATTTTGTATTTTATAAATTATAATTAAAAAGTTGTTTATAAATAATTCAAACAAGTCTCAAGTCTTTCTCAGATTTCTTAAAAAAGAAGCAACAAAAAAAGAGCCAACGAGTTTTCTTAACTCTGGCCTTTGGAAACAAAAAGAAGAAAAAAACTTTTAAGCCCCTGGACTTTTCGAGTTTTATTTGAAGCCTCAACCTTTTTTTCCTCTCTTTCTCCCCAAACTAGAAGAAAGGCAAGTCCATCACTTGAGTGTGATAGTTATTCCAGATGGCGTCGTCCCCTCGAGTGGCTAAACAGTGCCACACACAACTTCTTGTACTCTCCTTTTGTTTGTGATTTCTTGTTTTCCTGGCCCTTTGACACACTCTAATCATGAAGTTGTGCTTCCAGACTTGCACTGAGAATGTATACTGATTGCGGTGAATCCTTTCACAGCGCTTCCACGTTTTCTTTTTTATTGCCCACCCAATTTATCAGAACTTTATTCTGACTATATCTAAATTCGACCCTCGTCACGTACCTGGCAGTAGTAGGTGAGTCTTCTAACGGGAATTTCTGTATACGCTGAGACTCGAACTCAATACCTAACTTAAACTGTACCAAATCATTTATCACTTGGACCAACTCCCCCTTGGTAGTGCTTCCACATTTATATGATGGCACAGCATAAAGGGGCTGCTTTGAGTGATCCGATTCCCTACAGATACTGCATATAGGCAAGTCTTTTTTTGTTTTGGCCCATCAATTGTGTATCTAGTCATTTTACAAGTCTGAATGTATAAGCTACTGTTGTTAAAAGCTTACTATAAAACGAGAATGACAACAAAGTCTCAATAAAAAAAAACCCTAAAAGTTATTATTTTTTATTCTAAAATTTATCATTACAGACTATACAAATTGTTATTAGAACTTTTTAATAATTATTTTTTTTCTTATGATCTCATTATAATTCTCTCCAGGAGTGTTCAATTTGTCCCGTCCTAGTCCTGGTGAGTTTGGGACGGGACGGGACAAAAATTTTTTTGTGACGGGACAGTAACCGGGATGGGACGGGGTCGTCCCGTTCCGTCCCGTCCCGGGATTTTTTTTCTTTTAAAAATTATTTATTAATAATAATTATTAGATTATTTAATTTACTTATTAATAATAACTCTTATTTTTATGGTGATTTGTAGCTCTTAGGTTGTAGTATTATCTCAACAAAATCTTCTTCCTCAGTAAAATAATTCATAAAGTCATTATATAGTGTTTTTTTTTTACGATGTTTTTTTTACAGTATTATTTTTACACCTTTTTTATGCTATATAATTAAACTTTCTACATAATATTTTTTTTATAATGTTTTTATCTTTAAAAGTCCAATAAAAAATAAGTATTATAACATAAAAAAATTATGGTATCTTTTTTTTTAAAAAAAAAAGGAAAGCGGGACGTCCCGATCCGTCCCGTCCCATGAACACCCCTAAATTTCTCCCTACCATAAATGAGGGGATGAGTTTATCAATATTAGTTGCTTTGATTTAAAGGACACATCACTTGCAAAGTTTGCATGTCATGTCCTTCCTATTTAAATCCTCGGCTATTCAGGTGTGATGCAAAAGCACTAAAGATTCTGGATGAGGCTGGGTAAGTAGGCTTTATATTGATATTTTTTGACTGGTATTGTGAATCTTAATTAACCTGGATTTCTTGTACAATTTTTTTGCCATTAGAGTTCGATCAATGGCGATAAAGATAATTTTCAATGCATCCTCGTACTTTGGAGAGAGACTTCAAAACATTATGTTTATTCTCTCAATAAATTTTTACTGAGTGGCAAGTAAATATATTAACGTAATTTTTATTTATTAAATATAACTTCTTGTTATAATAATTTAAAATTATTACATCTTTTTCATTATTTAATAAAAGTCACATCTTTTTTATCATTTTACAACCAAACTTACTTTTTCAATAATAATAATAATTTAAGTAACTCATACTTTTACAAATTTCAATAATGATTCAAATAGTTTTTACTTTTAAAAACTTGCTTCTTTATATAAGTCAATCTAAACATAAATCACATTACCCAATATAATTTTTATCTAATCTTAAATTTCTAAAAACCCAGTTAATAAGTCATTTTTTCTATCATCAATCCAAATGGGTCCTGGAGAAAGAAGAGTCTGGTCATATGTAAATTTAATATTATATTTATATATTAATATATATCATACATATAGTAAAACTAATATACATTTAGATATGTTGGGGACGTGATCCCGGCAGGTGAAACTAGTTTTAGTGCTCATCATAGTAATGAGCATCATGATACTTATCAAATCTCAATCATTTAAATTTAATATAGATAATTAAGATTTAATGTTTAATGTTTTTATTTTTCAAAACAATATTTTTCTTTTAATATGTACATAATTCAAAATAAATTTAATCTCTTAACTGTAAGTTTTTTTAAAAAAAACAAATTTTGTATTTAAAAATCACTAATTAAAAAATTTAAATCTAAACCAGTAAAACTGATTTTAAATAAGTTAGATTTTACTATAATGATGACTATCATGGTAGTTGTTATAATGATAAACACCGAAACTTATTTTCCGGTAGGCCCAGTATTAGCAGCCCTCGGCTTGGCAGTGTTATGCCCTGCCCATTTTTTTCGCCTAATATTCCCTGCACCATGTAAAAGTTATAGGCTTTGTCAAAGCCCGCGTCTTTTTCTCTCTCTCTCTCTCTCTCTAGACGTTCCATTGATCCTGTTACAATTTTAATTTTACTGTTTTAACATTCTGGCTGACCCCAAAAAAAAAAAAATCCTGGCCAGCAAAAACATATTTCTGCAACATTCCAAAAAATTTTAAATTCTAAAAGTTAGTATTTCTAGGAAAAAATGATATTTAAATAATAAGTCAATATCCATATATAAAAAAGAGAGTTAATATCCATGCAATGCAATTATAAAGAAAAATACTTACATTAAATTCTTTATAATCGTTATGTTAATTTTTTTTAATCACACATGACTATATGTCTAATTTTTAAAATATTATTATTAAACTATAAACTCACATAAAAAAAATATATAACCATGTGTGATTGGAAATAATGATATAATATTAAAGAAAATCATCCCAATAAATATTTTTCTGGGTCAAAGTTATCTTTCCGTATCCCGTTGTGTTTTCAATGTTTAATTTAGCTATTTATTTTTATTGATGATTGATTTGATGGAAAAGTAATTTTTCTTTGCTCAGCACCAGCACCACATATATGTTATTACTTTCTATTCTAATTATAAGACCTCGTTTATAAATTATAAACGAGGTTTTATAATTAAGATCAAATAGATAACTGGAATATGATATATTAAGCGCGTGCCTTTATATTGCTGATGATCGCTGTAACCAAGCCTGCAGTGTTCTTTTGCATGTTTCTATGATCTCTTCACTACAGGCGTAAGTCACAGCGAAAGCTCATCCAAATCATTTTGTTTGAATTTATCTAGTCAGGGACTCTAAAAAATCGAAGTTTGTTTTCCGTCTGGACGATTCTGAGGACTGAGCTAGCATGCTGTATTACTTTATTCGTTATCAAGGTCCTATTTTCCTAAAATGTTGCCGGTCACTGGAGATTTTACATGTTTCAAAAATGTACGAGGTTTTGGATATGCAAATAGGATTTCCGATTTTTTTTTGGTGACAACACGGGACCTTTAAAAAAAAAAAACATTGAGAGGGTTTAAATCTTTGAATAGTATCCACAATCTATCTCATCCTTGCCATCTGAGCAGAACCTACCATTTTACTGATCAAACTCAACGAACTTTGCAAAAATAGAAATACAGTAACAATACGAATTTTTCTTGGATAAGGTATTGGCGCTAGTGATGTGCTTGCCAGCGTGATTATGTCCAGAATGAGGATTTTGCATCCTACGGAGAACGTGTTTGTTTGGGTTTTCACAATGTGCGGTTTACAACTTTATACAACTACTAATAATAACAGTGATCCATTATTTAAGACTTCGAGTTAGGGAGAAAAAATATTCATTAGTTTTTTGCCAAACTGTACTGTACAACATTAGTTCGAAACATGATGGGCCTTATTTGAGAATTTTTGCATTATATTGATAAATGAATAAACCTACAAGAGAATTAATCCAAACTAAGGACATTAAAATGATCATTCAAATAACCAGTCAAATAATCAAAATTTTCACTATCTCTGCAAAAACATTTGCAAGGTTTTCAATATTAGCAAGAATTGACATTTTCCCCTTTTTTCCAGTAAATATAAGCTCTCAGTGTAGCAACGAAAGAAAACAGTTTCCTATTGCTCCTGCTAGGATATTGGTTGAAGTTGTTGGATTATATCTACGAATCTGCCCACCCTTCGTTTCTCGTATGAGGTCACCGTTCAACCTTGCGCCTAATGTATGATCAGCATCTACATTTGAAGAATACGTGACGAAAGCTATGAAGAACGGAACATGAATGAAGGATGTTACATGTGAGACGTTTCCATGACGGTCTGGCGTATGAGAAAACCCATGCTGAGTCAAACTCAGTAGAATTAATAAACCCATCATCAAGATAACGATCAACAATATTTACAACTTTAAAGTCATTGCTGCTACGATCAAAACCAAAGCCCACACAAGCTTTAATAAGAAGGATTTTCTTTTTAGAACCATAGGTTCGATCTGAGTTTCGAGATATGAAATTGGGACTAGTAATAAGTTCATTCCAATCTCTACAAATAAAACAGCACTGAAATAGAGTCTGGGGATCTACGTTGGCCAGAATTTCTTCAACAACATGGAGGGGCATTAAAGGAATGATGTTATTTGAAGCTGCGAATTTTGCCTCCATGGGAGTGAGTCTGAGAACGACGACAGGAGGAAGAAGGGGGAGTACAGAATAACAATGTCAATGTCAAAAGATTATGGGTTTGACGAGTGGGCGTTGGAATTTGGGGTTGGGTTAAGCCAAGGACTGGGCTATTCGCATATTAGTTACCCGTACATGACTTTGAATTTCTCGGGATAACATGTTATATATTTTTTATTTTATAGATATATTTTTAGCTAATTGGATAGAACATGATTTAGTATATTTGATCCTTTATTTGTTAACAACATTAACAATGGTATTTCATTTACTCTTTATCACTAAAATATCAACTTCTTTCCCCAAAAATCATATTATGTAATTTTCGTTTCAAATTTTTATTTTTAAAGAAAATGAGATTTACCAATGCTAAAGTTTGGAGAAATCATTTCAATTTCAAGTTCAAATTAATTTTAATTTTTTTGGTTTAATAAACAAGTTTATTTTCCTACTTTCAGTTACCCAAAAAGATGAGTACCCCGTGATGATTTTAAATATTATTAAAATTGAGAGGATATGATTAAAAAAATCTCATTTTTAATTAGAAGTGAAAATATATGCATCCAAAAAATGATTTTTCCCCAACGTATTAGGATATTATACATATCAGGATAATTTTTAATTATTTTGTCAACAATACTTTAATTAAACCACTACATTGATCTTTGATTAACAAACTAAAATAAATTATTTTAATTAACATGAAATCTTTAAAATCTATGGCTTTTTGTGGATTAATTCAAATTAAATAGTGGGTGGGTCAAATGTTTGAATGTAAAAAATTTAATGAATTTGTAAATTACACTATTCACGATATAGAATTCAAAACTTTAGTTAACGAACTACAATAAGATAATATAATCACCATTAATATTTTCCATTAATTAGAGAATAACAACTAGATAACATATATCACCATTAATGTTTTCAATTTGTATCTAATCACTACTTATAAGCGATACATACTTCTGTATATAATAAATAAATTTTGGATTGTTTAAAATATTAAGAAATTACAACCCAATAGCTTACTCACTGGTTGATCAAGAAAAATTTCAAAACAATGACAGTTAAATTTCAATAACTAGAGACTAATGGAAAGAAATTGGATATTATGTAATCAAAGAACTCAGAAGCTTCATTCCCTTCTACATTATTCAGTTGAATCCTACGTGAGATGCACTGGAGATAGGAAAGAAATAAAAGCGGACTACCAAACAGCTAACAACAAGCATCTATGAGCAACCGAACAGATTCGTTAAAGATAGTTAGATAGCAGAGAATAAAAAGCAACTAGCAAACAATATATAATTCACAGTATGGGCTCTATAACCCCTAACAGTAATTCAATGTGGAGCACATGGTAAAGCCAATGCATTCTAGCCCTCTTTTGATCCATTTAACTGTTGGTTTTACCAACACTTGCTTCTTTTACAGCATCCCCCTCTCAGTGGACGACATCTCTTCATCAGTCACCACTACAGGAAAAAGACTTCTCAGATGTGAAACCCGCAGAACTTATTTGAGAATCTGGCCTTCCGATTTTCAGACTTCCGGGCAGAAGAAGCTTTTTTTAGCCCCAAAATAAAATGACAAATTATTAAAGAAACAGGTAAAATGTACCAGGACGAGTTGTTGGGCTTATTACAAGTAAAGAGCAATCCAATCCAAGTAAGCCCAATAACCAAAACAAAGCCAGAACAACATCAAAGCAACAGTAACGAAAACAACAAAGCCCAGGAGAGGAAGCCGAACAAAATCATCCTCACTTGGGTCACGAGTCTGCACGTGATAGCCAGCACCAGTAACCGATCCGAGACGAGATGACTAAAAAATTTTCTTGCCGAGGGGAGGAAGCTGTGAATTTATTCTAAGCCTACTGCTGTTCACCCAGATTTTGCTGTGTTCCATAAATGTTAATGCCTAGTCGCGATAGATTGTTCATATATTGGAGCTGGCAGTGTCTGTGTCCATGTTTCCGAATGATTGTGTATGTACATATGAGCAGAACGAACTCAGACTAAGATCGGATAAAATTATAGTACGTCAGACACATCTTAATGAAGAAGTCAGCATGTTTGTTTAGGTAACGAGAATGTAAGTTAAACCGAAAGTTTGGGTTATGCCAGACACGTTAACACCAAATCTCTGCCATCTGCCTATCCCAATTTTGTGGCATTAAAATTTTCCCTTTGGTACGGTGTATATACCAAGCTTACAAAACATAAAAACATAAACCAGTTGGATGTGAATTATTTTGAACCTAAAATTAGATTAACACCGGGACATCATATTTGATGGAAGACATTCGCAATCGAAGGAGATTCTTGTGTAGATTTTGTCAACTTAGACGACCCCATCCACAAACAAAATGCCACCAAAAATGGGCACTTGAAGATGATAACAAAATCAAGGTTTTAAGACAGAAACCATCTTCGACTAACCCACGAGGAATTCACATGGCTATGGACCCAACGCCTTCACCTAATATAGGCGTTTCGATTCAGTAGCTTGAAACCCCATAATCTCCACTTGGGACCATAGGGGACCCCTCTAGGGAGTAGTGCTGTGGACCACCCTAAACTTTCAGTTTCATCCTTCTGGGGCTGCCAAGTAGGAAGCCCCGTTCCATTCAAGATTAAAACACAGATTTGGATACACCCGCAAGCCAGACTTTGAGTTTGAACTCTGATCATTTAGCTTGTCCCTCGTATCGGTCCATTTATGTTTCTGTGGGTACAATATACCACATTCTTCACCTGAAGTGCTCCTTATTGGCTGGTCCATTCCCAATGGTTTTACCATCTCTCCCACACACAAAAAACCCCCTAGCCATTACGTGTAGTGGGGAAGTTTCGTTAGCACTGATCATACTGACAATTTGCCAGCATTATACACGATCCTGTTGGACCCAAGTCTAGTCGTTTTCGATGATATCGATATCCATATGGCAGACACCATGAGTTATCCTAATAAAACCAAGCGACATTCTAAGAAAATATATATGATGAATTTATTAATACCTATAGATAGATATATTCGTAGAATGTCCTGTTATTATGGAGAAACCTCATTTATTCTATAAGCCACACATTTCATACAACTCAGTAGTTCAGACTCTGTGAAACACGGGTTCACAATCCAGCTCAAATTCTTCAACCCTGATACTACATACATAAACCCTAATAAGTCATATATATCTGTCATGGTATATTATCTTAGTGAAATAATGAGGGATGTCATCTACACACAATCCAAAAACTTCAAGGGGGTTATTTATATGTACACTTTAGTTTCATGCAAAATATAAAAAAAGATATACTATTTATCATAAGTTATGAACAAGACAAGTCACAACAAATTTCGTATAAAACACAGGTTCATCAAAATCTATAGTTAATAAGCAATATTGATGATCATTAATTAATCTTGATCAGCCAGCCATGGATAAACCCTAATTCAACTAAAAAGAAGAGTAGTGGTGTGGTTGGGTTGTGTCAGAATCATGCCAGCTCCATCAGCAGTAACTGATACCCAACGCTATCACTTTCATGACATTCTCTGTCATAATTGTAAGTCATATGCAATTTGTACTCTTCTCTTTGTCTCATTTGCTGTATTAATTGGGATAAGGACTGATGGCAAACTCCAACTTTATCATTTTCAAATTAAAACGCATATGGCTCCAAAACCCAGTCCAATACTCCCCCAAAACAGATAGCATATATATCCAGTAACTTGCAAATATCCATACACACACATATTGCCACATAATTTGTGGTTTAGATTTAGGAAACAACTGAGGGAAATTAAATGAGTGGCTTCCATTCTTTTTATATTATGTAGGAAATAAAAAACAATACTCACTGTGGTGGGCCTTAAACTTAGTTGTTTAATTGTTTGACTACTTCACTTATTCTGGTGGTAGACATTGTTTTCAAGACTGATAGTGGTTGCTTTCTTTTCTCTAAGTGCATGTCAAACTGCAATAATTGATTCATCCGAACCATATCATTTTGATTCCAGAATAATATATCAATAAAAAAAATTGTTTTCAACTCGTGAATAATTCCATTCTTCATGCACGATCAGAAATTTCCGTATGTGAAGCGAAAACGGCGACGTCCTCTGACGTCATTATTTATGTGCGCGCGCGCGCGCAATAATCATGCAAAAATCTCACTACGTATATTTGAAAACATTAGTATCAAATGATTAAAGCCAAAAGAAAAGGAAAAAAAAATATTACGCTGAAGATTTATCAACTTCAAGAAGAAATTTATGACTAGATTCGCTGTCTTAGTGGTGAACGCGATGACTTGGATTCTGGAGTGCTACAGATCAGAACTTCTCGAGTGTTGACATGAAAATGAGAGAATAATAATTATTGTTTTGTGCCAAATTGCATTATTCTGGTTTATTATTCCCTAATCGAGGATAAGCTTTTAATTTATATTAAGATAATAGAAAGTCCTCTGACCACAAGTTTCAGTAAAATGAAATAAAAATACGAACCCCCACTTGATCCATCTGTTAAGCTAGCGGATAATCAAAATATTGAAGAATTAAAACCTGAAGCATAAAACTAGGAATTGCTAAGCTTGGTTAGGAAACCATACAATGCATCTGATTCAAATTCCATTTCTTTCTTTCTCTTTCATTTAATTTTTCTTCGATGTTTGTGCTTATACATATTACAATTATTGGACACTCAAAGCCTCGAATCATGACTTGGCCATTCACCTTTTTATACTCTTCACCGAGAAACATCCTTCATCTTTGGTGAACAAGATCTTTCTGCTATAGATCTTCGTCCTGATGATAATAAATACCAGGCCTTATATAAACTACAGAAAATCTTTTTTTCTTTGAGCTGTACAGAAAATCATTACTGTTAGGTTTTGCCATATTGTAATTTGTACAAGTTTTCAAAAGCTACCTACGTTTTCAAAAGACGCAGCCCATGGTGGCTAGAAATCGACGCATACGCATACTGATTCATATATATGTGTGTGTATATATTATAGTCAACAAGAATATAAAACTGGGAAAAGAGTAGAATACGTATAATAGAATGAATTTTAAACGAACCTCACACACTTGGAAAAAAAAAAACAAAAGAAATGATGAACAATATAATCATATGCAAGTAGGTCAAAGCTATATAAAATATACAAGGATAACGGTTATATCTGTTGCACATGTAAGTTTGGTATATCGAACTTAATGAATTTAAAATGAAATGGCCTTGTGGAGGAGAAAAAGAGAGAGAGCGTATCTGACTAATGCTGTCTAAATTAATTATTCAAATTGTGGTTTAATTAAACGGCTATTCCATGTGGTCTCATGTGTTTCTTTTCACAGTCCACACATCTTGATCCATATATATATATATATATATATATATATATATGATCTTGTTGGTTAAGGTCAAACTGGAGGCAGCAATTATGATTAGCATCTAATCCTTCTTCACTCATGTTCTTGTTTTCTTTTGGTAAACGCCCGGTCATGTTCTTTGCATATTATATTCAACAATAAGAATTAATTAATTTAATTAACAAAAAGATTACATTTAAATTAAGGTGTTTAATTATTATGTGTCTTGGCCGTAATCGTAGCTATTTAGCATTGATACGAGATTACGAGTAAGTTTAAGTGATGGTGTGAGGTTCTAATTTGGTTGTTTTGGTTCTAATTATTTTGATTGGGTGCAGTACACACACACACACACACACACACAAATCGTCATATATTCAGTTCACGTAAAGTATTGAAATAGCTAGAGACATGCATGTAGACATGTTTATTTGAGGAAGACAGTATATTTATTATTTGGAGGTGTATCTTTGTGGTACCATTGTAAGATTTTGTTGTCTATGCATTGCATATGTTAATGTGTGCAATATTATGCGTGTAATTTTAATAATTAATTTTATTTTACGTGTTTCATTTCTGTTCTCAAATTGCTGCTGGTACATATATGTGCAATATATATATACTCATCTGGTCCTTAATGTAGACTGGGGAGTTAATACTAGTCCTATATATAAGACTCGTTTCACATACTACCTCCGGTTTTAATTATAATATCTCGTTTGTAAATGAGGTCTTATAATTAGGATCTTATCATTAACTCTGTTGATATTTTCTCAATAATGATCAAGTAAAAGAGAAAGGAATTGAATTAAGAAAAATACTTAGAATGTTTTAAAAAAAAACATATCATATTAACTAATTTAACTAACATTCTTAATCTACTCAGACAGTTAATTAGCTTTTATATTAAGAAACAAAAGGGTGTGTGTGTGGATCTATGATCACTTTTGACTCTTTGAAGAGGAGAGACCAGTTACATTTGAGCTTATCACTGTTTTACGGTTGTTATTATGATTTGAAGGGGGCACTAAAAAAAATATTTTAAATAATAAAATTTAATAATATAAATAAAATACTTAAATATTCTAAATTTAATTTGAATGAATGGTTGAAATAAGATGTACACGATATATTAATTAAGAGGCCAAACTGTCTATAATTCTCCGTTACATATTTCAAGCTTAGGTAATCATCAATTTAGGAAGTTATAAATTGTAATTTTCTCTTTTCCAGTAACACGTAGCTTTGATCCAAATTAGAAACTCAGGCAGTATGAACCTTAAAATCGATAGTAATAGCCTTAAATATTAAACTTCTTGCAGCCCAAATAAATTTATGCGATAAGTTTTAGAAGAAAAAGTTGTCATGTTATCAGATTATTTCATCAGTCCATAGTAGAATTTTAAGGGAAAATAATTCTATCCGCCTAGAATATACTATAAAAGCAGAAATGCAATATCCTTTTATTCTAATATTAGCTATTATTACTCAGAAATAATTATTTTTCTTAAAAGACAATATATGAATTTCCTGTTTTATTTTTGTAATTTTCACTTCTGTAACCTTGGTGCTTCTGCAAATTAGCCATGTTATTTTTCATTAGTTTCCAATGGAAGACATGATGTGTATACTTATTTTATTTTTTGAGTAGATTGACTTTTGATCAATATATATATACTCCTTCAATCCTTAATATAAAACCCATTTAACTAATTTGATTAGATTAAGAAGTTAGGTAAGTTAGTTAATTATAAGAAAAGTGACATATTTTTTCTAAAACACCATAATCATCTTTCTTAATACCTCTCTCCCTCTCTATTTGATTATGGTTGAGGGAGTATCCATAGGGATGATTTAGAGAAAATTGATAAATATGAGAAATTGGTCTTATATATAGGACCAAAAACAACTCAAAAATTGGGTCATATATTAAGGAGCGGAGGAGTAATTGGAAAGTAGGTTTATGCGTTTACGTGGACCGTGCATGAATCCTCTCCTCTTGCCCGAGACATCCACGTGCACATTTTCGGACTGTGAAAACTTTATTATCATATATATGATCAACATATAAAATGTTTATATATTTTTTTTCCCAACAAAACACGTCGTTTTAGTAATTCTTTAAGAGAACTGCGTTTTATTGAATTTTTTTCTAATTAGTTCTGATAATGAATTTAGTCAAAGCATCCGATGCACTTATGATTATCAAGTACTACATATATTTGTTGATATTACTAGCAGGATTTTGTCCTCTCTGACTTTGTATTTGTCTTGTGCCATATGCGAGTGAACAATTTTCTTCCACATCATATCATCATTTCTCTGCATTTTGTTATTACATGCAAATTAATTAATAAACTAAAAAAACAATAATACTTAATCACTGCTTTTAATTAAAGTATTAAATGTGAGAGATAGAAGAGAATAAAAAATTGTGAACTCAATGAGCGCAATATGAGAAAATAAACGAGACAAAAACAAAATGTTAAAGTTTTATATTTAATTAGGATGAAATTGTTGGAAAAATTGTAATAGACTAGGACAAAATTATTTCCATCAATTATCTATAGATTGTCTAGGGTGAGTTTTGTCATACTTCGCCTAAAAACAAAAACCCATACATCCATCATAGTTAAGGGGATTCAACTCACAAACAACATACTATCTCCAATTCTAATTATAAGATTTCGTTTGTATATACTACTTCCAATTTTAATTATAATATCTTGTTTGTAAACTATAAACAATGTCTTATAATTAGAATTGGAAGTACTATTACTTACTGCAAAGACTTCCAAAGAAGGTGCTTAGTAGCGTCAATTGAGTCAAATGTATCTGACAAAAAAGCATCAGTTTATGGAAGAGTTCATGGTTTTGATCCAAGGGAACGAAAATGGGGGCACATGGCTTAATGAACAGTACTAATCTCAAGGCACAAAAGCAGATCAAGGGAAGATTATTAGGGAATAGTTAATTAATGACAAAGGAGACGACCATGTTAATATTTGTTGCATTATTAATTTGCATATGCCTACGAGTGAGCCTCGGCCTCGGACGATGCTTCTCCATGTGCTCTTCCATCCCCATCCTCAAAACGCAATGCAAATCATCTTCCCTCCTATTCTACCTAGCTACCCACACATATACCCTCCACTTGCGAAACCCCAAAACTCTTTCACATGTTTCTTTGATTTTTCATCGGAAAAACAAAACAATGGTACTTTCGTTGTTTACAGTGTATAGAGAATTGTTAAGTCCGAAGGAATTATATGCAGTTGTGCGCGCCTACGTGGAATGTGCATGAATCTTCTTGCTTCTAAGGCACCCACGTAGACATCTTCGAAGTTCGGAAACTAATTGCCTTCTCCAAACACACCCCAGAGATTCTAATACACTATCCACTTCTCTCTTCTGGAATTTTCTCGGGATTCAAACACTGCTATATATATATATATATATATATATATATTATATATATATAATGCATTGATACTGCAACTACGATCGAGGAGAGCAAATGAACCAGTAGATAAAACGGCCCTTAACTGGCGGAGGTGATGTTTACACACACACACACCCCTTCTTTGATCACGTGCTGAACAAGTAGTTGTTACTCTCTTTTGTGATAAAATATAAAGCATAATTCCGAAAGATTGATTCTTAATTATCAAGTGTAGTAATGTTTAATGCAAGTTCTAAAGTAGTGCAATATACTACCTTGGTTCTTAATATAAGAGTTATTTTGACTTTCAATTTGATTATAAATATAAAACCCAAATCTATTTTCTCTTATGTTTTTTATTTTTTTCAAAACAGTCATTATACTAGTTACACATGTTAAAAGTTTAATTAAATAGTAGTTTTTGCTAACACATGTTTATCAAAGTATTTTAAGAAAGACAACATGTAATTATTATAAATAACTAACTCAACAAATTTTTTTAATCTAACACAAATAAGTCAATTAGATTTTATATCAAGGATCAGAAGTAATATATGTGAATGATGCGGTATTATCCGTTATTAATAGGATCCAGAGGCTGACCGTTAGTCGACCCAGTAAATGCTTAGCTGGCGATCCACGTCACGTTGCTTACAAGGCTGATTCTTCAGATCGTCCCTGCACCTGCCTCCTCAATGAACAAACCAGAGGAAGGCGTCGAATTAAGTCGCAGAGGACGGCCTTTTGATCGAGGAAGAGGAGAAAAGTGAGGTGGATGGCCAGCCAAGCATTTAAGGATGTCAACTATCAGTCAACCCCTGGATCTATTAAAAATGGATAATATTGCATTATTATCGTTGCCCCATTTTAGTGCTTAAGATACTAGCTAGACACTCTTCAGCCAGCAGTTGAAGGGCAAAAAAAAAAAAAAAACCCTTTAATCCATTATATCATAAAATCTTTTAAAAAACAACAGAATATTTAATTAATATTACTAAATCAATTATGACTCTATTTTGGGTATGTAATTAAGAGTATAACCTACTGGTAAACATGGATGATTAATTTTAATAATTAATTGATGATTACAAAAGCAGTCTGATTAACAGGTCACCGCCATGCACGCTGACTGTGGAGCTCAAAACATTTAAAAACAAAAGAAGTAATCGATAATCAGAAATATCAGTGAGGAACATATATAACATGGAGTCTTTGTAATAAGAAGAGTGTTTGGGGGCGGAACCTAGGTTGAAGAGAAGTTGCAATTTTTAATTAGAACCCCAATAATATGTGTAATTAATATATAATATACTAATTAATTAACTTTTATTCAGAAAGTGGAATTTTGTGAAGTCGAAAGAAGGGGATGGTCTGCCCTGCCACATGCGACGCTTTGGTTGCGCCAGGTACAGTGCCCCTCATAACATATGATTATATATATATATATATATATATATTTTTCAAATTCAAACTTTATTAAGTGGTCACAGTTTCAACCTAACATAGCTCATTGGGAGCTGTGTACTCTAAATCTAGTAAACCATAACTAATTCCCAGGGAATGTGTATAATATATAGACACCCACGCATATACTATTATACTCCCTCAGCTACTTTTTATTATATAATCAAATTACATGATTTAAGAAAACTGTTAAATTAATTAAAAGTAATAAATATGTAAAAATTAAACATGTTTTCTTAAAATTATGTCATTATTTAATGAGAAAATAAATAAGAGAGGGAATTAGAGAAATACTAATAATAAGATAAATGATGAAAGAGAATGAAGTATATATAAGAAAAAGATGAGGAGAAAAAAAAAAATAAAAAATAATAATTAAGAACAAAATCAATAAAAATAAATTTAATGTTCAAACTTCAGGCACTCCTGAATAAGACCATATAGAAAGACCATCAAATTAACTGGTCGATGAAGCAATGCTGCATATATGATCGCTAATGGCCGGGGTCCACGTTGGTCCATGTTTTTCCCCCCTTCAGTTTCTATATCACACACAACTATTCACCTGATTAATTTGCAATTTGCAGCATATATATGATTTGTTAAAGTTTTAATTCAATAAGGAGCAAAACTAATCACTCCATTAATTGATTCTCAAACCAACCAAATTTGCCACAGAACATTTCATTGGAATTAAAATTTTATTTCTTATATATGCTAACATTGCGCGTCAAATTTTTAACTAAAGTATATCGATCTGTTAGCTGTAGTCATCATGAAAGCAATATCCTATTTAATATATTTATAGACTCGACATATGTGTGTGTAGAGAGAAGGAGCTTTATTTTATTTTATTTTATTTTTTATTTTTTGGTGGGGGTGGGCAGAGCTATATATAGCATCTAAGTATTAATAAATATGTGATCAAAGATATACCTATTGTACACAATTAGTTATGATATATGTAAAATATTTTATTTTTTGTTTGAACCCACGGCCACTACAAAAAGAACAAGAATTAACGAATGAAATAACGAAGACCCACTTTTCATCAATTATTTGTCGTGACATGATTAGGCATTAAATATATCGATCAATCAATTAATATATATATATATATATGACGAGCTGAAAATGGTTTACTGGTAGGCACGGTGCGTAGCCACGACAAAATGCGACTGAAGAATCAATCTAAATATTAATTTTGAGGGCAATAATATATTTACCAAGATAGAGCGAATCCAAACACATGCCGGAAAATATTCCGTGGAAACCAAATTTGGTAGAATTTGTCTCTCTGATTAATACGGTGGCCAGAATGAAAAGTGGGATAAAAAACAAGAAAAGATGTTATTATGAGAAAACGAAGATCTGGTAAATCTTTTTAAGGTTCTGATCTTGACCTCCATAGATATTTGATCGGATTTTATTTTGCATTCTTTGATTTTCTGGGATCATTTTATTATATATATTATTCACAGGCTTATAATTGTTAGTATCTAGCTAGGTGCTCGCCCATGTGACTCACACTACGTACCCCGGGCCCTTGCATTTTAATATGTGGCTATTAGCTTTTTGGTTTGATAACATTTATATATTTATGTATACACAACACTAACTCTATGTTTGGTATGAGAGAAATAGAGGGGAGGAGACGGAAGGAGAAGAGAGAAAGAAATTCTAACAAGTTTGATTTAAAATTTTTTTGGAGAAGGTTTTTTCTCTTGCCAAACGGATCCTAATATTAGTCTAAGCCTAGCTGGTCATGTTCTCATCGATATTCTTAGCTCAATTTTCATTTTTAACTTAATAAACGTATATATGTCTAAAATCTGGGCGCGCCCATATATATAGAGAGTATATTGGTTTTAGAAACAGTATACTCGAAATTATATACTCTTCCGGTCTTAAATATAGACTTATTTTGTAATATAAATTACACTATAAAATGGGTCTTATATTTAGAACCAGAGGGAGTATTATAAAAGAAAAAAGGCCTTGCACGTCTCTGTTAAGCGTTTTTTTTAAATGATAACAGATATTATGATAATAACAAATGAGTGTATAAGTTGTGGGCACGCACCTGTTGTTTTATACCTCCTCACACACAAAGAAAAGCCGAAGTGTGTGTGTGTGTGTTTTATGTTAGATCCATTTTCTTGATGGACAGAAATATTTAATGTAATCCTGCAATTTGATGTAATTAAATAATATTAAATTAATGAGTATTTAGTTAAATATTAGCTGAATTAGTTTTAACTAAATAAAAGATTGCATTATTAAATTGATCTTATCCAAAGTCAAGACATATTATTATTTAATTAAAATATTACAAGTGGTTGGAAGATATTTCCCAATTCAAGACATATTATTAATTTTTGGCATATATAAACCTCTTGCAATAATCTATCTAGGCCCTTGGTTAATCACGAAATATACTACCTAAACCTGGTTAATTAATTATTTTAACATGTTATGCCACTCTAGTGGTTTATAGATATAAATACGTACTGTGAACTTGCTCTCATGGGGCATGAAGAATGACATTAATGGTGAGATTTATAGTTTATGTATGAAATAAAAATTTCTGGTAAAAAAAAATGTATGAAATAAAAATTATATTTATTTATGGTTTTGCTCACGTACAGGCATGAAGAAGGACGACACACGCATAAAAGGAGAGGAGTTATTTTAATTTCTTGGCTAGTTGACCAAGAAGAAATATGGAATTAAAAAAACAATAATTTTATTTCATCGCTTTCTTATTTGTGAAAAACTGAAATGGACGTGATGGATATATGCTTCAGTTTCCAGCCACAAATAATAAGGTTAAAAAAAAAAAAAGTTCTGGTGTAACTGTAAGTCCAGCCAAATTTAGACAACATTATATTAATTAGTTGCTCCTGCTGGGATTATTACTTTTTATTGATAACTGCTGCTTAATTAAGATTTAGCTTGACGTGATCAGCTTATCAGTTGTTTTTTATTAATTACGCACCTTAATTAATTACTTGCTGTCATTATCATTATATTGTTTCGCTTTTCTTTGTTTTTGTTAATTATCAGGATATTTCATGCATGGTGGTTACGTTAGTATTGATCTAATTCTCTTAATATTATTGTTTGAGAATTCACAATTTAAGTTAAATAAGAATTATATATGCAAGTTGTTCCATTACGCATAAAATATATCCTCCAAATCAAAACCAAAAGAACATCCTCTCCCATATATATAGCTCTGTACATTTTCCCAAAAGACAAAGGCTATATAACCTGTGATCGTTTTGGATTCCACGTTCACCTAATAATACGAATTTTCCGAGCAACCAAACAGTGCATATATATATATTTATCGATAGAAATATAATAATAAACTATAAAAACGTGGAACCCAACAACAACCATAATATGTGTGTGTGTGTGTGTGTGTATAATCCTATATGCAATGGGGTTGGCTTTCTGCTACTAGCTAATAGTAGAAAGCTGGCAACTGAAATAATTCCAGCAATATTAAGTGAAGCCACACAGAGCTTCATATATATTCGAAGAAGCCCACTCCTTAATATCCCAATCATTTCCCCCTTTTTCTCCTACTTTTTTCCTTTTACGCATGACTCTCTCACTCATTACGCTATAACTTGCTTTATATATGTGTGTGTGTGTGTGTGTGTGTATGTGTGATCGTACACACAAACACACACACACATATAAGCAGTTCTCTTCTGTTTTCTATCAATTGGGTGTTTTTATTTAGATAGGTACAGCAAATCAGCGCCGGCTACAGAAAGCTCTTGGAATTTAACTTTTGAAGAAAACCCTAGCTATATGATGATTGATTGAAGGTGTTTGTGACTATATTATAGTATTGCTGTATAAACTATATATATATATGTATGTATATATACTAAGAAGTAAAGAAGAGAACCAAAAACCGACAAACTGTGAGTTGAGTTGGTAAGCGATTCCATCCTATATGGAGGATAATACAAGTTCGAATTTTAGAAAATGTACTTATTGGGAGGACTTTAATCTTAATTCTCCCAACTAAAAAAAGATTAGTTTCAAACCCAAAATAACCTGAAAATATATACTATGAGTTATACCAAAAAAGAGAAAAAGAATAGAGAGAGAGGGGCGAAAAGTATTATATTTGAAGTGATCGAATGGATCACCACGTCCTAAAAGGGAAAAGGTGAAGTTAATGAATGAGGCTATCCATCCCAAGCTGGCTGTGGAGCACTGCAAGGCTGGTATGGCAAAGCTTAGTGATAAGAAAATACAAACACATATCCTTATTGATCATATCACATCGATATGGTTCTCGATCATTTCATGCCTATCTCTTTGGATTCTAGCATTTGGAGTTTAGTTTCCTTTTTCCACTCTCTTTTCGAAGCATACTAATTCATTCTCATTCGATCTCCCCAAAGCAATTATATAAATAATATGTGAGGCCAAGGTTGTAGCTTAAAAGATTTTCGTGAAAAGAAGAGACTCCTATGGAGTTCCGAGGCCTCGTGCACATGCTTCCCTCTGATCTTATTCCCATGAAATTTTAACCACTTGTCAAAGTGGGGCACGCCATATCATTTCCCAGAACCAAAAAAGAAAAGAAAAGCTAGCTTTTGAAGAAGATTATTGTACTTGCATGTATATCTCCTTTAACTGGACTTGACATTGATAGTTTAAGGCCTGTAGCTAGTTTAGTTACGTGCTTCTTTCATTATTTATCATTCTTATTATTGAATTCGGCAAGAAAAAGCTTAATTATTATTAATCAAGATCCCATGATGACTTTTACTCCAACTTTATATCATTGGCATACCACGTTGGATTCGGTGTATTAACCAACATTTGTTTACTACCCGTTGAAAGAGACATACTTGTTCCGATGGTTTTCCATGTGTGCAAAAGTTAATGGTCCTGGCTAAAGAAACATGGAGAGTACTAGCTCCATGATTTAATTTTTATATTAGTTCTAAATATAAGATCCTAATATATTTTTTTTCATATTTATCTATTTTTTTTGTCAAAGCAGTCATAATAGTAAGAATAGTTTTAGCTAATATACTTGATTAAAAAATATATTTTAAGAAAGATAATACATGTTTAATACAAATAACTAGTTTAACTAATTTTTTAAATCTACTGAAATTCGTTAACTAGTTCTTATATTAAGGACCAAAGGTTAGATTATATACATAGTTCGATGTGTGTGCTTTCAGCTTTTTATTGATCAAGAATGATATACCGCTTTGGAATAATAATCATTATTTTTGATAATATTTATTTGTTAATGACGAGGAACCTCATACTATAGCCATTATTAAATATTTTAATGATTCAGAGTTCTTGCCTTTTTCTTATTATATATCTAAAAGGGGGCTCTTAACTCGATCTTTTTTGGTAAGATTCTTTTTCGCTTCTTAAAAAAAATATTATACTCCCTCAAATTCCTTTTGATTGCCATTTAAGGTTTTGGAGCAATAATTAAAGAGAGCTAGCAAATTAACAACTTATACATTAAGGATAGTGTAGGACGTGTGTATATATTACACCCCTTAATCAACCAGATCTTACTGTTGTAACGTGATGGATATATATATATACATTTGTGTGATGAACTGATACTGCTATTTAGATGAAACTTCTTTAATTTGGATTCATATTCTTTAATGTAGAAACTTAATTAAATTTGATGTGCAGTGTGCTTAAGGAATTAAGAAGAAATTAAGTTTGTTATAAATGAGTTAAAATATAAAAATAACATAAACATATTAATTCTCTAACTGACAAATTGATTGAAGACACTAAAAAAAATCCAATTCCTCAAAACCGTAGTGTGGAAGTCCGGCTGGCGCAATGGGCACCGGGCAGGGGGCAGGCAGTTGCGGGTCCGAACTCCGAAGGTCCTCAATACTGCCAACGTGGGTCCCCCACTCCACGTGGTCTCATCTTGGCTAATCCTAGTCAGCACCCGCCACGTCAGCTCACCACCTGGACCCTACAGAATCTCACCCCCACGTCACGTCTGTATCCCATACATTCCAATCCATTGTTCTTCCCAAATCTCTTCACGTAAATTCAACCAAATTACAACCCCAATGCTGCTCTTATAATAAAATGATATAAAAAATCCCTTTATAAATGGGAGGTTGTAATTTGTAGTAAAAAAAAAATTCTGATATTACAGCTCATAATTGGATCCTTGGCCTAAAAGGGAATCTATATTGTAATTTGCCCACGGGGGTCGTTTTTCCTTCCTCTAATATTCATTAAAAAAAAAAAAGAATACATCGAATCCGCTATTTTAATTTGCAACTCTTTATTATTTATATATAACAAGAATATATTTCCAATCATTATTCATTATTATTACTTATTAGTTCGCATATCTGCGTTGGGTGGTGTGTGCATCAAATTTCTACCCCCTATGACTCTCAACCCCCACCTAACTTTTAACTTGTTTCGTGCTAACTTTACTGTTTTGTGCAAGAGAACCAAAAAAAAAAAAAGAGAGAGCTAATAAATTAAATAAGCCTTCTACTACCATAAATATTGGGAATTTTGATTGCATTCTAAATTAAATGAACTGCGCATGATATTTCTTCTCTTTTTTATATTTGTTAATCATACTTGAGTTTCTCGATAAAAGCTACTCCCTCCGTTTCTTATTATAAGAGACAAATAACCGAAGTACGTTGATAAAAAAAACAGTTAAAATTAGTTAAGAACAATTAATATGTAAAAAATATAATTTTTTTTCCAAAAATGCCCTCATTAATAAGGAGAGAGAGCATGAGAGAGAACAATTAAATTATTAAAAGAAAGAGAAGTGGGATGGGGAGAGAGTGTGAGTTGGAGATAATAAATATGGGTAAAATAGTAAATCAACACAAAAAAGTATAGACAACTTGTAAGTGTCTCTTATATATAGGAACATGCCATAAGCATCAAATGTCTCTTATAATAAGGAACGGAGGGAGTAATATACAATGAAACCAAATTGGATGCTAATCGTGGAGCAATTTTAAAAATAAGTTAAAAGCAGAAGAATCTATTAAAATAATGAAACAAAAGATACAAAAATGTACTGAAAAGAAATAATTCTTCATTAAAAAATATATATATAAGGGGGAAATAAAATGGCTACTAAAGACTTCAATAATGATTTGAGGAATATGAGAGAAAAGGAGCGCATAAACTCCGCACTCACACCACATGCACCTCTCAGCCATCCCTAAATGCCTCTATTTAAGCCTTCTCCCACATTCACTTTCTCTTCATTCCTTCCGCTTCCAATCCTCTACTTCAAATCCTAACTTCTCTCCCTCCCTCTCTAACGATCAAAAACACAATCTTTCTGGGATCCTTCGCTTACCCACAAACCCAATATTAGAGCTGAATGATGGAGAACTTGTTTCGCCTAGTCGATCATGAAGACTTGTTCTCTCGGCGCTGCATTTGGGTGAACGGCCCTGTGATCGTCGGAGCAGGCCCCTCCGGCCTAGCCACGGCGGCTTGTCTCAGAGAACAAGGCGTCCCTTTCATGGTTCTTGAGCGAGCTGATTGCATAGCCTCTCTCTGGCAGAAGCGAACCTACGACAGACTCAAGCTTCACCTTCCTAAGCAGTTCTGTCAGCTCCCCAAAGTTCCATTCCCAGAGGACTTCCCAGAGTACCCCACAAAGAGACAATTCATCGACTACCTCGAATCATATGCTAAGCGTTTTCAGATCAACCCACGATTCAACGAGTGCGTTCAATCCGCTAGGTACGACGAGACCTGCGGCTTGTGGCGGGTCAAGACCGTTTCCACGGTCGGGTCTACTCGAACTGAGGTCGAGTATATTTGCCGGTGGCTCGTGGTGGCCACCGGCGAGAATGCCGAGTGTGTCATGCCTGATATCGAAGGGTTGGGTGAATTCAAAGGTGAAATCATTCATGTGTGTGATTACAAGTCAGGGGAAAGTTTCAGGGGAAAGAAAGTTCTCGTTGTGGGGTGTGGCAATTCCGGCATGGAGCTCTCTCTCGACCTCTGTAACCACAATGCGTCACCTTCGATGGTTGTTCGTAGCTCTGTAAGTATCAAATACCTGTACAGTTCTTAAGTGAGTGCATCTGTCTTGTTTCACTAAAATAACAAGAAATGACAGGGTTTGCTCTGCTTTTGTCATACAGGTTCATGTATTACCCAGAGAGATATTCGGAAAATCAACGTTCGAACTGGCCGTTATGATGTTGAAGTGGCTACCTCTCTGGCTCGTCGACAAGCTCCTACTGATTCTTGCATGGTTGGTTCTCGGGGACGTTGAGAAATACGGGCTAAAACGGCCATCGACGGGCCCATTGGAGCTGAAAAACACCAAGGGGAAGACCCCTGTTTTGGACATTGGAACATTGGAGAAGATTAGATCCGGAGACATAAAGGTTGTACCAGGGATCAAGAGCTTTAACAAGCACCAAGTTGAGCTCGTCAATGGCGAAACGCTCGATATTGATGCAATCCTACTAGCCACAGGATATCGCAGCAATGTCCCTTCATGGCTTCAGGTGAGAAAGATGTTCTATTTCTATATCCTCTGTTTTGAACTTTTCCCAAAACTCCTGAAAAGAAAGGCAATTTTTGACAGTTTTTATATTAGTAGAAAGCAGAACACTGCCAGTTCTGAACTGAACTGATGTTATTTGTCTGTTCTTAATAGCTTTTTTGGGTATGGAGGAGTGAACTGATACGATATTGCTATGATATGAACAGGAAGGTGATTTTTTCTCAAAGAATGGTTTCCCAAAGAGGCCATACCCACATGGATGGAAAGGAAGTGTTGGTCTTTATGCAGTTGGGTTCACAAGGAGAGGGCTATCTGGTGCTTCATCTGATGCCATGAAAATTGCTCAAGACATAGGCCAAGTTTGGAAGCAAGAGACTAAGCAAAAGCAGCACCGACCTACTGCTTGCCATAGACGATGCATTTCCCAGTTCTAATATCCTCAAAAGGATAAAAAGAAAGACTTTCTTTGTAAAAACGCTAAAAAAAATATTAAAAAATACATAGAAAGGGGAAAAAAATCAATAACAGATAGCACAGAAACAGAGCCCTCTCCTCTGGCCCAAGTTTTGATGTGTTTTGGGCATTTTCCAAATCCAGGATGACGAGGCTTTTTATTTGTATTCTTTGGTTTTGTTTTGTTTTTGAGATTTATACAGCCTTTGTACCATACTTCTGTAATCAAGTTAAATGAACGATACAGTTTCGAGTTCATTTCCAATCTCTCTCTCTCTCTCTCTCTGTGTGTGCCCCTTTCCTTTTGTTTCAAGCTTCAAAGGTAGTTTGTCATTGTAAACTTTCCATTTTTAGGCAAAGAATTAGCTTCTGTCGTCCAAACTATAGAATCGGATGCGTGAGCAGCTCAACATCTTAGTTATGCCGATCAGTATTTGGATATCCTAAAAACTTGATGCAGAGAAAGGAAAATAATGTTATAACTAAGTGCTTTCTATTTTGAGGCTTTGTTTTAGATTGTCAAGTCCTTTTCTTCCTTTCCCACTTGCTTCCAACGTTTCAGTTTTTCAAACCAGACTCTCCTTGGATATCTCATGCTGCAAAATTGAACCAGCTAGCCAACCAACCCAAAAAAAAAAAAAAAAACTGATGCAGATTTCTTCTCACTCAGGATCTTTCACGTTATTCTAGTTCTGCAGTAGCGAATACTTGCTGATAAACCAGTATCAGATTCAAAACATTTAAGTGATGTGCAATTTGATATTTTCTGATCAGTTTTGATTGATATAGTAAGATGTTTCAAACTTGAATATCCTGAAAATGATTGAGGAAGTTATATCATGGAATGGCCCACAAATTAAGTGCTTGGGATTAGATAACTTGCCCACAAGCCTCAAACATCAGATGGGTAGGACCCATAAGACAGAATGCAGCTCAACTCCATAACGCACACTCTTTCATCTCTCTTTTCTCTCTCTTTCTTCAAGAGGCCAATTCTAAGATGGCTTGAAAGCAAATATTTTATTGCCTTTTTTAAAAATGGTATCTTTGGCTTTGACCCACCAAAAAAAATTTGAAAAAAAAAATAGTAAGGTCACAAAGAATCACTATTGCTCTGCACATGCCAAAAGCTAAAGTCAAATCATTAATTTCTGTAAAGTATTATTCCTAACCTTAACCTAGTTAATGCAACTTAAAGACTGCTAATCATTATCTGAGCATGGTTCCATGCCTGTTTAAGAAATATAAATATAACTAGTTAATGGGGATTCCTTGGACTAAATGATTGAGTATTCTGTACTTCCCAACTTAAAAATATCCAGGTATGATTTAAATTTTTACTGATATGTTTGAAAGAAGATAAGTTGCTTTCATCATCAAACCAAAATAATCTATGATCTATAATAATTTGGGGGGAAAAAGGTCGTTGGATGGTGAGGCCAAAAACCATGCTCAGTTGGAATAATAGGTCATGAAGGCGTAGCTATGGTAAATGAACTGTATTTTACCAGCTCTGAACAGAATGAGTACTTGTCAAAGAAAATCAAATTCAATAATGAACAGTAAAAAATATAAGAAGGGAAAGTACGTAATGAATGGACCCAATGCAATGCATGTCATATTATTATATTTGCCCCTAAGGAGATTATCAAAGACCTAAAGAGTTATAGAGGTAACTAAGACAAAGAGGTTAGGAATAATACGGCCCTAATTTTGAACCTGCTTCTCTGCATTCTCAGCATGTACTCCATTATCCAATGACAATGTCTTATTCCTCTCTCGTGATATGAACAACTCCGGATTTAGTCAGAGATTAGAATGTTACAGAATTAACCGCATGTGAATCTTCAAAACCAAACTTCTCATTAACTCTGTCAGATTTCTTTTCGGCCAAACTTATTTGAAACAAACTGGGCTGGCCACCATGAATGACCTTTTTAGCAGCTAACGAGGTGTGATTGAAAATTGGACCCCCTTTTTAAAAAAAGACAAAATCATTACTTTGGTCATAAGGACTCAAGGTAGTACTTGAGTCTTAAAACAATTTCGTATAATAGTCTTTTTTAACTATTTCAGTCATTTTTCCCCCCAAGCAACTGTTTCAATCATATGAACCAACATGAAGGCATTCTCAGGACTAAAATTAATAATTTATTTTTTTAAAAGAATTTCATAAATATATCCAGAAGCACTTGTCCCCACAAAACATGTTTTTAGCGTGGTAATGCTAGGCCTTGTTTACATTCTTAAGCAGGAAATTGAAACAGCCCATATGAGGTGCCCATAGGAAGTGATTCAAAAGCTGATTAAAAAATAGTTTTCCATTGGGATAGGCCCAACTAAGTTGAGCATTCAACCTCAAGTGACTGAGAAATTGATTCAATCTTCTTTCAATTTGTCATCTTTCTCCTCTCATCTAGCTCATTCTCCTGTAATTGGAGAGACATCAGTGACTGTTAAAAACAGACACTACATGGGAGATGGCCTCTATTCTACCTTTATTCACCACAAGGGGCCCAATCCATTATTCTTTTGCTTCCTCAAACTGCTAGTTCTGCATGTTTATTCTGAGCTCTGTTTCTCTCTTCACATGGTGATGTCGACAATGGACTTGTGGTGGTGGACCTAGCTACCAGAATCGAAAACCAAGAACACAGTTTTATGGGGTAAAACACAGCAGTTTCTTCACCAAGTGTGCAAGATGCAAGAACGCAATGGCATTATATATATATATATATTGGGGTCAGAAACTATAGTCTTATATTAGTATTTAGTACTTTTCTAGTACTGTTTGTCCCTGCTCAGTTTTGGTGGGTGGCTAGGATTAACACTAGCTAAGCTAGGACCATCATGGCATTGCGATACAAATAGATTCAAAATAAAGAACGTTAACATGAATCCACTGAACTCTATTACCGATAATATTCCCATGTATGTCATGGCCCTGTTTCTAGTAACAG
>NW_021632983.1:0-45123 GCF_004799145.2 Neltuma alba
AAACCGACAATATCATGTGCAAATTCGATGATTATTGGATGTAAAAATCACTTCTCATTGATGATATCCCTTCTCTTCTTGTCCCATGCAATTTGGTGATAAGGATGGTTTAGCTGATCCAATATTCAAAATCAATATAAATAACAAGGAGATCACCAACACCCTTTTTAGCTTGCACCTCCTTTTTTTTGAAAGAAAAATTCTTAGAATGTTGTTTTATTTTTTCAGTGTCGTGTGAAATTGAGAAGGTATCTCTAGTCAATATTCTTCAATTTAAATTTAATTTAAATAATTTAAAATATTTTTATTCCATAATTGCCTTTTAAGGTTGACGTTTACAAAAGTATTTTTTTTTATGTTTTCTTTTCAAGATGAAAAATCGAATTTAAATATGAAAATTTAAAATGCAAAAAATCTAAACTATTGAATGAAATAATTGATTAGACTTCTCAATGAAAAAAATTGTGGAATGGTTTGAACCTAGACATTGGCCCGTTTCAATTAAAATTAAGTAACAAATCCAGTGGGCACACACCAACACCAACCCTCTTTAGAAATGACAGGTGTTCATAGTGAAAATGACATATTAGATACAAGCAATTCAATAATTTTTTTTTTGAAAAATGTGCTTTATTAAGAATATAATTAGGTAAACAAGTTATTCTTTACAAACCCACCCCACATCATTTGGAAGCCCTCTCTCTCACGCACACATGCAATTTATTTATGTATGAAGGGGAATATTCTGAGGACTAAATTAATGTTAGAAAGAAAAGATTTTGAAAGATGAATTAGGATATTTAATGAGAGTCTTAAAAGTTGAGAAGAAAGTGGGGATTGATTAGGAAATTAGAAGGGTTAGGTAAAATTAGGAGGGTCAATAATGATTGATTGCTCTTCCTCTTGACTTAACCTTCACATAATCTTGTTTCCCCAGAATTGTCAGAATATGTAGGTATATAAATTTGTGTTTAATATTATACAATTTTGGGTGGTTTAGCTTTGACTTGAACTGAAATAATGAAAGAAGAGGCTCTATACAATGAATAATAATCCAATAATTTAGATTTGTGGTTGATAAGATTAAACCTGCAAGACTAATGATGTTGTTAATGTTTATGAGATGGAGACATGTATAAATATATACTCCTCCGGTCCTTAATATAAAACCCAATGTTGAGTTGGTTTGGTGCTAAATATAAGACTCATTTCTCATATTTATCAATTTTCTCTAAATTACCTCTATAGATACTTCGTCAACCATAATCAAGTAGAAGAGGAAGAAAGGGTATTAAGAAAGATAATTATGGTATTTTAGGAAAAATATGTCACATTTCTTATAATTAACTAACTTACGTAACTTCCTTAATCTAATCAAATTAGTTAAATTGGTCTTATATTAAGGAGAGAAGTATAATATTAAAGCCTCTTCAGTCCTATAGGTTAGGACTAAATAATTAAATTTTAGAGGTTAAGAAAATGAATTAAGTTAGTTATTTGTTAAACATGTCTGTTAATTTTGCTAAAATACTTTATTTAATCATTTGCTTTGTAATTACCTCTCAATGGAAACCCTTTAATACTTGCTATTCATGGGATAATTTGAGAATTATAAAAAGAGATAAATAGAAGGGGTCACACTCTTTGGGGTGGCAGCAATAGAGTTGTTGCCACTAACAATAATCAATTGAGACCTCACCTTCCTTCTCCATTACACTCACACATTCCAATTCTTTTTATTTATTATTTATTGTTAACTTTGTCTCAATCATTTACCTTGTAGCTTAGTGAGCCAAGCCAATATGAAATTGGTTTTTCTGTTCAAAAGTTGATAAATATAAATAAATAATAGCAAATATGTGTGGTTAAGAATATCTGAATTTCCATTTGAATTGAAATTAATTAATCGGATCCAAATGCTCTTTCTCTTTTTCTTCTCAAACTCATTCTCCATCCCCAAATTTTAAAAAAAAACGATGCTTCAGATGTGATATCTCAAATCTAAATAATTGAAGGATGGGGAGGGATTTTGAGAAGAGAAAAACAAAGGGATGTTGAGAGTATTTGATTCCTAATTCAACATGTTATTAACACCCACTAAATAAAGCACATTGAGTGTTAAAATTGATTTCCGGAATTTCTAGATGATTCCTAGTTTGCATTTCAAATGCAAAGAGGGACAAATGAGGTGTTGAACATTTTGTGGCCTTCTTTTCATCATTCAATTCATTACCCATTTCCCTTCTTTTGCCTTCACTTTTGTGCTCCCTCACTTTCCCTAATCTCTCTCTCACACACAAAACAATAATTCTGATTAACTTATCACTTTTCCATCATCCTCATCAATACATCCATATTTTGAAGCTATGGAGTTAAATTGAAACCCCGCCATAAAGTACATTTATAGATTCTAAAAAGGGCCAACTTTGTAATTAATAATTGAGTTGGCCTTGCTTGTTTTCCCTTTAGAAACCATAATTACCTTCATTAATTAAACTTAATTTTTTTAAAACAACAATCTACTAATTACTACTGTGCATGTACATATCTTCACACGTGCACGCACACATATATAGAGGCGCATTATTAGTAACACAAACTACAAAAAAGCCCTCCCACTAAAGCTACTAGTAACAAAAGATAGATTCCCCAAATGATTACTTTTCCTTAATATTTGGCTTTAAATCCATACATCTTTTGCCCACCAAACATGTGCGTTTCTTTCCTCAGCACCCTTCAATCAATTAATATGGCTCAGATTACTAATTTATTATCCCAAAATTAAAAATTAAAACTAGATTTCTTTGAGTCAAAGTTTATATATATATATATATATATATATTATAGTGCCTTTTCATACAAGCAGTGGTGTTGATTTTTGTGGGAGGAGAAGTGAATGAATGTTGAAGAAATTTCAGGAGGACAAACTCGTTTTCTGAAAGAGACCACTCCTTCAATTATTGTGAGGGAATGAATAAAGATAAATAAAAAAGGGAAGAAAAAAACAAATAAATAATTCCATCCAAATTGTAAGGCACACTTGGTAGCTAAGTGAGACTAAGCCTTACAGAAATTACCAAAGATGTAACATGTCTGCCAAGGCCGAGAGCCGAAGTCTCCTTGAAAGTGAAGTCTTTCTCATAGGGAACATTCAAATTTTTGACCTCCCACATAAATCCAAACCGATTCCTATTAATCCCGCAATTCCTGATGTTAACATGATCACACACACACATACACATATATATATATATATATATAAAAATATATTTTTTATATTTAATATTATTTTGTTATGATGACTTAACATCGTATAAGTATCATAATTTTAGTGCATGAGTCACAAAAATATTTGAAAGTAGTGAAAGAAAGAAGAGGTGATAATGGGATATAATGGCTATAATTAATGGAGGGGGATAGGATTTTAGGTAATTGACAAATGACTTTTCATGGGAAGCATTACAAAGTTGGGGGACAAAACATGATAGAATGAACAGAAATTTCCAAATAATTTCAAGAAAGATTATGTTATTCTTCCAAATGTCATGGGGAAAAGATGGCTAAGTACTCCCCATCTCATTGTAATCCTCAACTTAACAAAAAAGAAACATATGCATAATGCATTTATTTCTTGTCCCTTTCTTCATCTTACTTTTTAATTCAAAATGCCATTAATTTCACCAATCTTACTTTGGAGATTACTTTTTCTCAAGATCACTTAACCAAGCAAATTTGATAATGCTGGCTCTGCTCCATGTTATGTATAAGGCATAAAAATAATTATTTTATCCAAAAAAAATTTCTAATCTTATTTGATTTTCTCTCATAATCCATGACTTTAAATAGAGATAGTATTATAAAATTTAGTTAATACTCATTTAGTTTTATTTATAAGACAGTGAGAATATTTTTGTCACTTTACTAAATTTATTATATGAATATACTATTTCATCCTTAATTTATTGTCATTTAGAATTTTTTTTGGTAAAGTACATATATTAAATAAAATTAAAAATCTATTAGTTTTTAAGACAAATATAATAAAATTTAAGGTTTTTCTTAATTCTAGTAAAACATACTAAAAATACCTTATAAATAAATTTAAAAGAGCACTAAACTACATCAAGTGACTTGTGATAAAGACTTTGTGGTACTTTTTTTTTTTCTTTCAAAAATTGCCTTATAACGGGGGATAAAGAAACCATATTTGCATGTGCTCTTCTTTAATTATTAAGAGTGTATATTGTTATTCAATTTCATTCACAATCATCTTTTGGTGTTTAGTTTTATTCGAGCCTCTTCTTGCCTCCAGGTAATTTTTTTTTTTGGTAAAGGCGTCCAGGTAAATTTTGCTCCTGTGCTGATTATTTCTTACGTCCCATATATGTTTCATGTAGAATATTGTGATTTGTTATATATTTTACATTTTTATGTTAATATATATTACCTCTGATCCTTAATATAAGAGTTAGTTGGTTAGTTTAGATATATTAAAAAATTAGTTAAGTTAGTTATTTATAATAAATATGTGTTGTCTTCCCTAAAATATTCTTGCCAGTCAAATGTGTTAGCTAAAACTACCATTTGATCAAATTTTTAATATATGCAACTATTACAATTATTACAAAGATTATATTAAGAAAAATGAATAAATATGAAAAATAAAATAAATTGTTGTCTTATATTTATGTTCAAATAAAAAGCTAAACTAACTTTTATACGGAAAATAGCATTATGGATTATCAAAGTGTGGTGTTAGACTGTTATGTAAGTTTGATACATATATGTGCCTGTGAGCCTATGGAAAGATATTATTTCGTGTACGGTAATTAATAATATATTGAGCAAAAGCATTGTTACGTTGTAACCTATCATATATAATTATTATGACTATAATCAAAGAAAAATTACATTAAACATGCACATATATATAAATTAAATTCCAAGATAACATTTATTAGAGACAACTGCATATATAGGAAGCAAAGCATGATTGGATTAAGCGAAAAAAAGTTTGAGAATCGTTGAATTCGTCGACACATTTTGATTTTGTAGAAAAGTAATTAATATAATGAACAAAGGAAAAAGTGTAAATAAAAAATTTAATTATGATATTCAAAAAGATTTTTGTCACACAATATTGTGAATTTTGAACAGAGAAATATACAGAAATATGGAGAAGACGAGAAGCAAATTAAAGGAACACAAAGAATGACATTATTATTTGGAAGACTGGGAAGTGGGAACCCCTAACATTATATCAAAGTCTATGAAAAGGATAATATATGTGTGTGGTTTAGCTCACAATATTAAACAATATCTCCTACCTCGAATGACTTACACGAATGTATAGGTGGAAACAAAACCATAATTTTATGGTAAACAAAATAAGGTATATGAAAGGAATTTTGTCTCGACTTATGTAAAATTATTTTTGAAAAGTATTTTTAGGGGAATTCAAACACCCTCGTAAATATACAAACACACACAATGTGGCATATTAATGTTTAAATTTTTGTTAAGAAAAGTGTTCACGTTTAGTGCTTAATAGTGTCTTGAATAAAACTATCTCTAATAGAAAGATACTTATGCGAAGGGGAAAAAAAAGCGCACACATATAAGGATGTATATTATACTCCCTCCAATTTTTTCATATCATATATAATAATTGAATTATGCAAACGGAAAAGTTGGTTGAAATTAGTTAATGTTAAATATGTGAAAAAAATGTAACTTATTTTTTAAAAACACCTTTATTTATGGAGAGAGAATGAATGAATAAATAATTAATATAATAAAATTATCCAACAATAAATGAGAGGAAAAAATAAAAGGCAATATTAAAAATTTCAGACAAACTATCTGTGTTTTTTCATAAATAGAAATAGGTAATCTTTTAAAAACAATTCTCTTATACTACTATATAAGATGGAAGGAAATATATAGGAATCTTTAAACCTAAGGGGTAAGGCAGAGAAAGAGATTTTGCATGCATGAAAGCTAAGTTGAATTGAATGATTAGTGACGTGTCTTCAATGAATATACAATTAACCAAAACTATTTATGAATAATTAAGTTTGAGTTTAATTGATAACGAAATGGCAAAAGCAAAATCTAGAAAAATAAACAGAATAAAATAATAATGATAATAACGAATAATAATAACAATGAAGAAAAAAAGAAGAAAGTGAGAATGGGAAAAGACCAAATTGGCATAACTATGATTGAGGTGGATGAATGGATGGATCTCATTTTGGCGCTTTGCCATGATGCATGCATGAGATGTGTCACGTGAATTTCATCTTCTATATATGCCTTCCCCCAATATAATAATTACACCACGCATATTAATTAATTAATTAATTGGGTTTTGGATAATTATTTATTTTTCTGTAAATCAAATAATTTTCTTTCTCTATATCTATAACTCAAATCTACATATTATACAAATTTATAACAAGTAGTACTTATTTACAAATTTAAATCATATAACTCGTTATATAGAATTATGAGCAATACATATACACGCTTGCATTTAAATCTCGTTGTGAACAAAATATTAGTATTTTATTTTTTAATTAATAAAATAAGTTATATTATTCATAATTAGTATGCACCTTGTTATAAATTTTACAGCACGTACAATAATAGCTATTGGTAGTGAGCTTGTTATATTTTTATGCATGATGGGATGTTATTTTGCGATTTATGCACAACAGAAGGAAACTATTTTTCCAATTTTCAAAAAGAATTTTGAGATTTAAATATTAAACACATTAATTTCATGTAAATAGTTAATCATATATGTATTGGTTGTGCTCTTAGTTGAAATAATTGGAGAGCAACTTTTTAAAATACGAGACCTACCAGAACTTTGGAGAGACGCTCCCAATACACAAGTCATCTAATTTTTTTTCCCCAAAAACAAATATGAAAATAACAGGAGAATATTGAAAATATCGAAAAATACCTTAAAAAAAAGAATAGAGAAATGAATAGTTTTGAAATTTAAGATAAAATGGGATTGGGAGGGTGGGCCGGCAGGTGGATGTTCCCTGGGGAACAACACACAGACCCCATCCCTCCACTTACCGACACCCAACCATGAATGCTATCAATTTAATTAACACTTCCAAAATAATTTTTTTTAAAAAAAATACTTGTTCTGGTATCCATCAAATTTAAGCAATAAATTAGGAGAATCTTTTATTATAAGTAGATCATAAAGAATTATTTGCAAAAAAATTAAGTAGATTATAAAAAACATTACAAATTCCTATCAATTAATGTTTAATATATGTGATGTTCATAAAATTACCTCCAAAACATATATAATCATTGCATACATTAATTTCCTATGAGGAGTATTTCTTAAAGTGTTCGGAGTATAACGGTTTAAATTGAATTTTTAATTTGTAATTCCACAAAATAGGTGAAGATTCCTTGATCAGATCAGAGCCGTCTTCATTGAGATATTAACTATCATATTATCATACGATGAACTAATAGTATTTAGATAGAAACCCTTATTAATTTTTGGGAAAACAAATTGAACCCTTTCTTTCAATACTATTTGGTCATGTTTTGCTGGTTAATATTTCTCTAGTCCTCTTAAGAAAAGATTTTTTTGGATCTTATTTATAAGTCGTATCATTAAATTTTTAATGTAAATATACTAGTCTGCCCATATAGATTTATTATTTTTTTTTGAAAAATATATATATTAAATGAGGGTCCTAACTGTTGATTAAATGAAATTTAAGGTTTTTGCCAATTTTGATGAAATATATTGAGACTGACTTATAAATATGTTTAGAAAATTATGTCCTAACAAAACAATCTCAATTAAGGGATGCCACTAACAAGATTCCATCATTTTTGTTTCTATTTTTGATTTTCTTTTTTAATTACTCAGGGCAAAAAGGCAGGAGGAATATGCTTCCATCAATTTGTCTTCAAATATAACCGTCATATTATATATTACCATGAGAAGAAAAAAGACTAAAGACCACACACTCACAAAAACAGGACAGAGGGCCAAGGTTGATGATATCTAATAAACTCAGAGAGACTTTTTGAGAGACAAAGATGTAACTTGAATGATGAAGAAAGGGCAAAGCAATAAATAAAATTGTGGACCATATACATTTACCAATCCACACTTAGCCACAAAGCAACTCGATGTAGCTTTTTGGGACAACTAATTTTATTATTATTGTACCCATTTTCATTATTATTATTTTTTAATGTCTAAATTGAAGGGGGAAAAATCCTTTGCCCCAAAAAAAAAAAACAAAAAAGATAAGAAGCGCGCCTGCACATGCTCATTTTTAACTAAATGCAGATTTTATAATTCTTAAATGTGAAAAGGTTGGAATGTGCCTTTTTATAGCTCTTATATATTCCTTAGATTCATATGTCATATTTATTATTATTATTATTATTATTATTAGCAGTAGTAGTAGAAAAACTATCACACCACATATTAATAGCTTCTCACATGATTCTCACATGATTCTCTAAACCAATTTATTAAATTTAAATCATGCAGAAGGAATATATTGAAATTAAAATAGGATGGCTAATTAACGTAGAGTTACCATTTTTTTAATATAAAGATAAACAAAAGATAGAGTTTGTTATGTGGACAATTAATCTTTTTTGCTGGTATATATGGTGCATTAAGACAACCGGCGTAAAAAGAATGTAGAGTTTTTAAACAAAAAGATAATTAAGAAAAAAGAGTACAATTATGAGATTGGATTTCATAAATATTTTTACTATTTTCTCTTAATATTTATGAATAATGTATGCGTAAAATCATCCAATCTGAGAATCATATTGATGAATAAAATACATTTTTGTGCATCTTTTCTGAATTTTAAGTTCTACCCATATTGTAAATTCGTAGTGATCATCGGACCTAATTCACTTAATTTTTTTTTCAATAAAAAATTGTCCGATTTAGCGTACCATAGGTTTACACCCTACTTCTCAAATTTAGGAAATTTGAATTATTACAGGACTTGTTATTCAGTAACAATCTTTTAGTGTTTTTTTTTAATAGTCTTTTACCATTTTTTCTTACAGAAATTAAGCACTCCTCCGACCCTTAATATAGGATCCAATTGTTGAGTTAGTTTTGATCCTAAATATAAGACTCATTTTTTATAATTTTTAATTTTTTCTAAATTACTTCTATGGATACTCTCTCAACCATAATCAAGTAGAAGAGAAAGAGGGGTATTAAGAAAGATGATTATAGTATTTTAGGAAAAACATGTCACATTTTTTATAATTAACTAACTTACCTAACTTCCTTAATATAATCAAATTAGTTAAATAGGTTTTATATTAAGGACCGGAGTACATACTTTCAACACAGTTAAATTTAAAGAATTAAATTATATTGAATTGAATATTAAAACTGATTTTTTTTCCTTTATAGCTCAAAGTATTTTTAAATCATTTTAGGTTTGACATCAATCTTTGTTAAACTGAGAGCGTTAACGTTAAAATTCTTCTAACAAATATATTTTCTAAAATTTATACTTATGTTCTTGTTTTTTTTTTTATAGAATAGGCCGCTTATTATTTCAACTATTTTATTGGTCATTAAAGTAAGAAAATTATTTTTTACCCCTTCAAGACAAAATGCCCAGATAAATTGAACTGTTTTGGAGCATCGAACGGTAGGAGATTCATGAAACCTGCCTGCCTGGCGCCTGCCTCGCAGCATTATGCTACTTTTTCGCTCACTTAAATCCTCTTCTTATACCTCCGGTAAAAAAAAAAAAATCCTCTTCTTATACCTCTCTCAGCTCCGCTTCCGCACTCCGCCCATCCCACTCCACTACCCCATTATTCATATATTTTTTTGGAGTTTTCCAGCTTTGTAGATTAAGCTCCTCAAAAAGCTCTCTCTCTGTTCTTATTACACCCAAGCTGTAAAGCTCTCTCTTCTTTGGATTCAAATTTTCTAGCTTCCTCTGAAATCCCACTTTTTTCTCGTTCCTTTTCTTCTCTTCGCCAATCCTACATCTGGATTCCTCCTTTCTTCTTCAGTTCACTCATCTGATAATCGTTCCTTTGTGGATTTCTAGGTCTGTTCTCTTTGGTTCAGAGAAGAATTTATTGCTCGGAATGCTGGGACCTCTTTGACACCCACTGTAAAACTAGTTCAAGTTTCTGGATTGCACTTAGTTTTGAAGTTGACCCAAGATTCGTTCGTCTGAAATTTTCAGGAAAATTCCTGCTTTTTCTTTACCCAGTTGAATCTTCCTTTCGAAGGATGGATCTTTTTGTGAACCCATCTTCGCTGAAATCGAACAGATTTGAAACAGCTATATGGGCATCCAAGCTTGTGCTTATGTCCATGGGGATTCTGTCCACTCTGGTTTTGTTTAAAGTGACTGTAATCCCATTTACATTTAACCTCGTCGTCTCCATTGTTCCTCGTCTTTGGGCTTCTGCAAGAACCTTACTTTCGCCACCGTTCGTTTACGTCATCGTCAACTTCATCATTATCACCATTGTTGCGTCCTCCAACTTCCACCACAAAAGCACACCCTATTCTGATTCCCCACCCGATGATCCCAAGCACACAACGATCTCCGCCGCCATTTCAGAACACGATGTTTCCGATACCACCCACCAACCCGTGCCAGAAAACCAAACCAATGAGCCGAATGAAGAACAAGGAGACGACGACGACGACGAAAGAACAAACGTTAAAGACTCTGTTTTGTCTCCGGTGGACCCATCATCGGGAAAGAACGTAAGCAAGGAATTCCCGCCGGATTCTGATGACTCGCTTGATGGTACGTGGAGGGCAATTATGGAGGGGCAACGGAAGACGGCGACGCCGATGCTTAAGAAAAGCGACACTTGGACTGCGACGATCAGGAAAGCAGAGCCATTGTTAGTCCGAGGAGATGGCAAGGCAGAGGACGGCGGCGGCGGCGACGACGACGACGACGATCCAGCGGCATGGGCTAAGAAGGAATTGAGAAAATCAGAAACTTTCAACGATACGGCGTCGTTGAGGAGAGAGAAATCGATGAGCCCGGAAGAACTGTATAAGAGAGCAGAAGCTTTCATCAAGAACTTCAATCGCCAAATGAGATTGCAGAGGCTGGAATCTTACCAGCGTTTCATGGAACGGATCAACGGAGTTTCTAATTAATCAATAATTAATGTGGTTAATCTTTCTTCCTTCTGAAAAATTAACCAAATTTGAGAGTCTTTTTAGAAGTTTATCCACCTTTTGTAGGTACATATTCTGAGTTTGTGTTTGAGTTTTAGTTCTATTTTCTCACTGCATTGTCAATTCTATCTGTTCAGTAGAATTACTCGCAATGCATGTTATTCCGTAATCTCTGTACCAGAAGAGACCTCTTCCCAATTAGTATTAATCATGTGGAATCTTTCTATGTATAAAATTCTAGATTAAATATTGTTTATCTTATGTCTGTTAGCTCTTTTGCTCTTTTGCTAAGGAAAATATCATTTCAGAAAACAGCACTATAACTGCTTTTTTTTTTTTCTCTTATGACTTTTATTTAATTCCAAAGGTGACAATGGCCCTCCATGGTATTCTCTAGAGAATCTTTAAACAACAGGTTTAAGTGAATCATCTTGTAAAATATGTTTTATTTTATCTAATATAAATGAACATAATTATAGAAAGTTCGCTGTCTAATGAGTTTGTCTTTGCATTTTGTTGTGTGCATTTTGAATAGATTAATTGATTGATTGGGTTTTAAGGATTATCTAAATCCAGATAATCTATAATATGATTTAAATTGAGGAAGCGTTGGGGTTTCAACACGTGGCAAAAGAGGAATCGTAGAGCGTACAGTAACAAAAACCGGAGTTTAATAATAATGCGACTTCACCTACCAAAAACACTTAGAATAAGTGCATATTTATCTGTAACTGAACATCTGTGCATCTAATCCCACGTACACTTTATTTGATTTGGCAGTTTCTCTCGTTCACTCTTGCTTTCCTCCATTGGCAGGAATTGCTATTACCACATATTTTTGCTCATCATCATATAATTTTGAAGCCAAGAGAATCATGTAACTCAAGTGCATGTGTTTCTTTTATTTTTTTTAGTAAATAAATGGCTATGGTTAAATCATACCATAACAAAGTCTTTAAGTCATTGTGAATCTAGAGAGTATTTTTGAAAGAGTTATTGCCACTCAGATTGATAAGACTAAGAGAAGATATAGGAATCTATGATGACCCTTATTTGTTAACTCCAGTTAACCTCTCCTATGATCAATAAGATAATGTGTAAAAATATTATCTCCGATCCTAAACATAAGAATTAGTTGAAATGTTGAACTTGAATTTAGTTCTAAATATAATATTTTAGTATACTTTGTTTCCCAAATTTATAATGTTTTTTTTTCTAAAATATCCTTATTGTATATTGATTGTAAGACTTCCACCAAAATGTAATTCTAATGTACATAATTAAATGTGATTATTTAAGAAAATCAATATAAATTTGTTATAAATAATCAACTTAACTAATTTTTTAATTTTTTTAAATTAGTTATTTAGCTCTTATATTAAGGATAAGAGTTAGTATTATGCCTTAGAATATTCATAATAAGCCAATTCATGCACTGATTTTCTTTTCTATAATCATGCTCAATTTTAATGTTGCACTTTGGAACTAAAACTAACGTAATTTCTTTAATATCTTCTGGAGCGGAAACCAAGAAACATTGTCACTGAGAATTTTGTTCACCACACCAGCAGATTCGCTAGCCATAATGACGTTGTTGAGTCCATCACTAACTTCTTATTGTTTCTTCTTCTTCTTCTTATGGTCAAGTTTCTTTCGACATACTTCTCTTGAGCTAGCTTCTCTGTAATCCATTGTACTCTGTCTGTTATTTACTGAGTCCCAAGCTGAGTACCGTGTTATACGTACCTGAATCAGAATCATGTGCGCTGGCTCTCTTGCTCAGTGGGAACCAACATGTTATTGTCTTTGTATTTTCAGGCTTTTGATTTCTAGAATACTCCGTGTACTTTGTACTGCAAAGAGGCAGTACCTTTCCTGGTCTTTACACGAGAAATTCTTAGGACTCCCAGTAAGAAATCAGTAGACTTTATCATTTAAAAGGCTTCTGTATATATTTTCATAGGCTTAATGTATAACCAGCTAGTGTTTAAAAGAAAAATCTTGTGTTTGCAAATGGGTTGATCCTAGACAGGTATTAAGTGTGCCATCATATTGACAGGTTTGAAATTAATCAGTGCATGGAAGAATTCTAAGTCAAAACATAACAAAGAATTACAGAGGTGATGTTTAAGATGCAGTAAATCAAGCAAAGGGTCTTGAATCTGAGATGTGAACCCCACTATTTGGGCAGAGATGATCTGTACATTTCTTCTTTTGGGGATGAAGTGAATGAACGAACAATGCATGGCATGGATTGAAAGTAAGGGTACGAATGAGTTGTCCCTTCAACTCTGTAATATCTTGCTTTGAAACTTCAGTTGTATATTTTGGTTTCAAGTAGCTTAGCTAACTTGTCAATATCACTATAGAAGGACGTTTAGTTTCAAAATCAAACACAATTACTCAGAGCATGATAAACGAACTTTAAAAAGAAGTATTATGCTGAACAAATATATACACGAGTTTTGAGTCCAGCTATGTATGCGTATTTTCTAATGAGATCCTAAATTATTCCTATGCAGATATGCCTTATTGTAATGGACGCAAAGCATGCCAAATAATATCCTATATTGGGGACATGATCACTTCAGTGGGATCATGATCTACATGTCTGGAAGCAAGTTGTATCTGCGCATGCCAGTGAACACTGAAACAAAAGATCCCATCTTTGGGTCACAAGTATGTGTAATGAGTGGGTTAGGACATACCCTACACCTAAGGACCTCTCAAAGAACTAGGACCTTTCTAAATTTGATTTTTCTTTTTAATGGATCACAGCTAGCGAACCTTTTCAATCAACACAAGAAATCAGACAGGACCAGCCCCTCCATCTCCCGCAAATAGCCCCTCCCTCTCTTTTTTTTTCCTTTGATTACTTTCTAAATTAGACAAGTCTCAACTCAATTTGCGCATCCACCTTCTCTTTCCTTTTTTTTTTTTTTAATCTCTTCGGTTATTGCGTCTGTAAAATTGTACTTGGCAAAAAAAGTCATGTATAGCTTAGCAACTAAGTATTCTCTTTTTTCATTTGATAGCAATTAGACATGAATGAATGCAAAGACAATGAGGAAGTTGAGGTTTTCTCATCGGTATGAGCTGTCTCCATAAGGGTAGGTGATTATGTCAACAACAACAACAAAAATTGATTGTTTTCTCTTTCTTCCGGAGGACCTAATAAGACCCAATGTTGCCATTGTCTAAGAGAGCTCTCTTTCTTCTCAAGAACAGTCTCAAACAACCCATGATATGATTGCCCTCAAAAAGGTATAGGCTTTGAATTTGGGGCTATACGGAGTACGGACCCTGGCAATGAAAAGGGCTGGTGCGGCCTCTGATCTTGTAGCTCTCGTGCGTTTTGATGGCTGCAACATATACTTCAATCAGAAAATATTATACTAGACAATCCGTGTGGTACACTTCTTTCTTTCCCTTAAGGAGAAGCTCAAATCTAGATTGAAATAAGATTCTAATAATAATCCCTATATGATATAAAAACTAAAGCTGCAATATATATGATGCATGAACAACATAGCTCATTTCTCATCCTCTATGCAGGGACTCCTGCCAGTTATTCGTAATTAAAAAATTGCTCAACGTTAACTTCCAGCCTTTTCATCGCATTTCTTTGGGACTGAAGTTTTGCTGTAGCATGTAAGCTCAGATCAAAATATCAGATGATACTGAGCCATAAACAATGTATTCGTGGGCTCCAATTCGCCTATGGGAGCTCCCAATGGGGCATACTGCCTCTTGGAAACATTAAAATATTAAATAATGTCTAGGTCATCTCAAAAGGGCGAAAGGAATAGCATAAGACCGAGCCAGATTAATTCAAATTTGGCTGATCAAAACAGTAAACTCAACTTGAAAAATTAAGCCAAAGACGCCGCAATTATTTGAGCGGTGCAATGATTCTCATCAATATCATCCCGTACATCCACTTGGTGTCCCACTGTAACCAGTTAAGTGAGGAAACTAGTTTCAGTACTTATCATTTTGACTAGCACCCTAAACTCATTTGATCTGAACTATCTATATCTGATTTAAACAGTTTAAATTTAAAATTTTTAATTAATTATTTTTAAATAGAAAAAACTATTTTTTGAAAGAATGATAGTTAAGAGATTGTCTCTCTTTTAAATTCTATATATATATTAAAACAATTATTTTAAATAAACAAAAATAAAAAAGAAATCAGATCCGGACCATCCAAATGAGATCTGGACCATTAAGGTCTGATGAGTTTAGTGTGCTCATTAAAGTGATAAACACCGAAACTGGTTTTGTTAAGTGATCAGCATTTTAAACTCATTAAATCTAGACCATTTTGATTTCATTTGGACGATTAGATTTAATTTTTTTATTTTTATTTGTTTAAGATAATTATTTTAAAAGATATAGAATATAAAATAAAGGTAATTTTTCAGCTATCATTTTTTCAAAAAACAAGTTTTTATTTACAAATAATTAATTAAAAATTTAAAATATGAACTGTTTGGGCTCGCCCGAAGCCATCCTTGCTACTCCATATAAACATGCAGTTGAACCTACTAAAAACCTTTGGGTTGGTCAAGATTCGGCCTCAATTAAGCTTGACCGGACTGGAGCCCATTTTCAAATCAGGAACTCAAGCAAACTGGATACATCAAACTTCGGTATTACTACCTCCTAGTTTTAAAATAAGAGTTTATTTGATTTTTATTTTAATCCTAAATATAAGACTCTAATCTACTTTGTTTTTTATATTTAAGCATTTTTTTTCAGATAATCCTTCTAACAATAGTAATTCTAACCAATGTAATTGGTCAGTAAGGGTATTTTAGGAAAGACAACACCTACTTATTACAAATAATTAACTTAACTTATTTTATTAATCTCCTCAAATTAGTCAAATAACTCTTATAATTAGCATAATAGGTAGTAGTTTTGTCCATCTTGTTCCCCGGGGGGAGGAAGAAGAAGCAAACTACGGTCTTTGAATCCAAAAATATCGGCTGCTTAGACATTGAAAAATAGAACCCCATTGGTCTTTGCTGTAAAATGAACAGAGCTAGATGTCTAATGTACTCTTTAAAGGGTGCAAAACTGTCACAATTCTTGTTCAAAAACATGATTTCATGATCACTAGAATATGAGAAGTTTCACTGTATACTTTCCGACTTCGTAAGGTAAAGATTTTACCGTAAAATGTATTTCAAGTTTCTAAGATAGGAAGTAGAGCCAAATCAACGCCATGTTAGCATCAAGATATAAGAAGCATATATCCAAAGGTCTACGGCAGTACTTCATCTCCGATCAAAACGAGGAATCGCCAAATAGTGAAAATCAAACTAGCGCGAAGAGAGTATAAATCGCAATCATGGGCACCAATCCTTGGAACAGCCATGGCGTATCCACCTTGATGTTATCAACACCGGAAACTGGTACAGGTACGTCAGCAGGTGGAGGAAATGGCAGAGAAGACGGAGAGGATGGCGTGCGAGGGGCAGGTGGAGGAGGAGATCTTCGAGGAGGAGGAGGAGGTTTCCTTGGAGGGAGCCTGGGTCGCGGAGGACGACCACCATCGGTTCCATTGCTGGGCAGTGCAAGAACTTGGACCTGTAGTTTGAGTCCTTGTTGACAGTGCCCTGCTCGCCCACAGACGAAGTACCTAATTCCTGGTTCAGTGAGTTGAATTACAGTCTCTCCATCATCGTAGGTGCCGATGGCATTGGAGATTACACAGGTGTCATAACCAAGCTGGCTAACTTCCACCACGTCGTGGTTCGGCGTGTATCTGAACACTGTCAAGTCAAATTAGGAAAGCAGCAATGTAGTTAGACTTCGTTGTGATTATTACTTCTTATCTATACATTTTTCTCGAATATTTGGTCCATTCCATTTTACACGGAATCGCAGTTCATCAGCATTCATTTACAAAATTTTGAGAAAAGAGATATTTTCATGCACTCTGTTCAAGATTGCGGCATAGCACGTCGTTTGGTTGCCAAGAAACAGAATGAAAGAAAAAGAATAGTTAATAAACACGGCACAGAAACCACGCATGTGTTATTCCATTAATTCTGTTCTTCTGATCATCTTAATTAGTCTAATGAGCTTGTTAATTTACTGCTTCGTCTAGACTTATAACGAATTCAGATTTAGTCAGTTTCGCGATCAAAGAAGGTAAGTACTTATTCAGGTTATAGAGCAAAAGAAAGTGCACCTAGATTGTCACCAACAAGAAAATTGGTCGCAGCAGACCACAATTGGAGATTCGAACGGAGGTCCCAGCCGGCAGGTCCGCCGACGGAGTGGTTGTACGCACAGACGCATCGGAAAAAGATGGAAGTGATTATTATAACAACGAGAGCCTTCCCAGCCCACCCTTGCATTTTTCCTTCTGACCAAACAGAGAAAAGCGTGCATAAATGTATCGATCATAGATATAGTCAGATTAACAGGGTTCACAATCTTGATGACGAATCCTGCTAGTAAAATGCCAGGCGAATTTCTGAATTCATCGCTACCGAAACATTTCCGAATCAAGAATGCTTTGCACAAACTACATCGAAATTAAAATGCAGGTGATGCTGAGACGAAGATATAGGTAAACAAAATCAGGACTAAAAATAATCGGAAATGGAAACGATGTTTTGGATTGCGTAGCAAGATTTACGGAGGAAACAACACAGTAAAAGGAAATTAGCATGCACGAAAAGAGAATGAAGAGTGTCAATATATCAAAAAGAGCAGAGGAAAATAAAATTCTGTACCAAATGCTACTGAAGCAGAGTATCTTTTCTTTTCCGGTGAGCTGCGCAGAAATGAGGATAACAGTATGGCCTGCAAGTTTTAAAAACATAACGTCTATGAATCTCTTCCCGCCCTAAATGATGTGTGTGAGAGCGGGCGGAGTTAACGGCCTGACGCCTTTTAGTTAGAGTGGGTATGATATGCTGCAGAGGCTCTTCCCACGCACCCGTGCGCATGCTCTTCATGAAGCCGAACAAGAGAGAGAGAAATGGGCTCAAAATTTTGGATCAAGGATCACCCAGAGTAGGGTTTGATTATTTAGAGTGTTGTACGCAATTTAAGAAAAAATATAGACACATTTTTCCACCAAAAAAATAATATAAACACATTTTACCCAAAAAATTTTGTACACACAAAGTCAATGTATATTATTTATAAGCGTTGTAGTCGAATGGTACGAGGGTTTTCAGAGTTTCAGTTTACAAATTTACAAGAACAAAAGAATTCCACAGCCAATGAATCAGTAGAATAGATTAGGGTCAACTTGAGATTAAATTAGTCATATTAACATAATATAATTTAATTAAAAATAATAAAGCACAACAACATTAATAATAACTAATAACAAAATGCGAAGAAATTCAATAGTAGTTTGATTATAACAATAACAAAATATAATAACATTAAAAATTTTGATATTTACGATTTCTCAATAATTAAAATTATTAATTATTTATACCAAAATTGTCATTAAAATTTATTTAAATTTATAATGATTAAGATAATGGGAACTGAATTAAAAAAAAAAAGGACCAATAACAACATAATTATCCAAACTGGTTTATTAGTGATTTACCCCAATTTGACTGATTTCAATTTTTGGCCGATTGAGCACTCAAATCAGACTAAACTACTGACTAGTTTTTTTGGTTGAACTGACCGTTTCGGTTCAATTTTTTTCCCTTATGAATTTAATTCTACCTCCAATCTCACATTGTCAATTCCTGTCTTTTTAATTAGGAAAAAAAAAAAAACCAAGAGTGATGTAGAGGGTTGATTGGTCCAAAATTTTGATTGAACTAGAATTTGACAAACTAAATCAACACTCTTTTTTATACTCTACTATAAATTTATCATAAATTCAACGTATTACAAAAAGATGATATTATTTTTTTTTCTTAATATAAGAGCTAATTGATTAATTCATATACATTAAAAAAATTAAATAAATTACTTTAAAATATTTATATCTATTTGTTTTAAAATTAATCTATATGACTTATTAATTGGAATATAATCCGCATGCTACCGGAGGTAGTATTAATTCAATAGAGAAAAGAGACAAACGCCAACCTATTGGATCGCTGGCCAAGCCGGTTGCACTGGATCAAAATGGGGTTAATTGGATAGTTCAATCGAAATTTGGGATTAATTGGAGGATGAGGTCAACTGGCTTGGTCAATTCGGGTTTCCACTTTCAGTGCTGCCCTGCTCACCCCGCGTTGGAAGTCCGATTCAACTCAGCGTTACTTTTTTAATTGGACCAAAATTCAGCGGGACTTCACTCCACAGTCTTCACGCTACTGGACTGTCCACAGTCCACACGCACGGGAAGGCGGAAATACAAAGCAATAGTATTACATACTCAGATGCTCTCTCCAAAAAGACAGATCTCCGATACGATTGTACTGGAGAAACTGAGAGCGCCAGAGAAAGAGGAGGGTTTTGCTTCAGATGGCAACGACGTCGTCTTCCACCGAGGAAGCCAAGAACAAGGACGAGAGGAAGAAGCGGGGGTTGGGTTGGATTGAGTGGTTGAGAGGGTGGTTCCATTTGGTTTACGAAATGCTATTTCAGAGAATAATGGCTAGTCACTTGCAAAACCCCATGCCTCTTCCTCCCATTAATGACCTCACTTGCATTGTCACAGGATCCACTAGTGGCATAGGCCTCGAAATCGCCAGGTTTGCCTTCTTTGGTTTTTGTTTTTTTTTCCCCCAGCTAACTTTTGCTTCTTTCTTCATTTTCCTATAGAAGCAAACTGGGTGAAAATGAACTGAATTAGCAGGAAGCAGGCTGAGAGAAAATGTACTGAAACTGCAATTATCTAAAAACCATTTCGGCTTCCTGCTTCTCCTTCGTCAGCTGGGAGATTTGTGAAAATCGATTAATAAGAATAAGACTGGGATTTTTGTGGTTGTGTAATTATGGAGTTTTAGACACTTCGGGGTACTGCGTTTTTGCTGTTTTTGTTCCGAGGAATCTTTGGCAAGGAAGATCCTTACTAATAATAGATGGTACATATTTACTTATTTGAGTTTCCTAGTCCTACATTTGCAAGGCAGTCAAGCAGAGCCCACGTTACTATTTATTTAACTTATGGGCGTCGCCTTTTCATTTATATAAACGGGAAATTGATGAACTTGGGCTTTTGTTATTCGTTCATCATGCAGGCAATTAGCTCAGTCAGGGGCCCATGTCATTATGGCAGTAAGGAAGCCACAGGTAGCTCAGGAGTTGATACAGAAGTGGCAGAATGAATGGTCAGGGATGGGCCTTCCTCTTAATATTGAGGTAACTTACATGATCATTAGGGACATCAAACTTCTATTTATGAGCAAGGTTTGGTAAATTCTGTATGATGTATGTGAAGTTATATATGTTAGCCTTATTGGTCAGCTTACTTTTGGCAATTGATCTTAATCATTTCAATCCAATAAGACACTTCTTATCTTTGAAACTTTACGTCTTGCTTTAAATCTTTTCATTAGATCATCATATGCTCTTATCAGCTTCGCTGAACATGCATACTTCATAATAAAATTTTAGTTGTTAAATTCCTTTGTTGTTTAATTGGCACCTGCTTGTGGCTTCTCAAGGTGATGGAGGTTGATCTTCTCTCGTTGGACTCTGTTGTGAGGTTTGCTGATGCATGGAATGCACGCTCTGGACCCCTACATGTTCTCATTAATAATGCTGGAATTTTTTCCATTGGAGGTTGATATTTCTGATTTAATAAATATGATGCTGAATTTTATTGGCAATTTCATATTCCTATTGCTTTGGACTTACAGTCATCGTCAATTACTGACTCTTCACTTTATATACTGAGACATTGACTACTTGACTGTAGTTTGTGAAATCACATACCGTGATATTTATTTTTATCAATTTTTTGAATGATACAATAATAGGCTTAATTTAAATATAGGTACCTTTGGATTGATTCTCTTTTGAATATCTCTAAAACTGACCCACTCATTTATATATTTTCTTCTTCAGAGCCACAGAGATTTTCAAAAGATGGTTATGAGGAACACTTGCAAGTGAATCATCTAGCTCCAGCTTTGCTTTCTGTTCTTCTTTTGCCATCCCTTATTAGGGGTTCTCCAAGTCGAATTGTTAATGTGAATTCCGTTGTAAGTCCCTTACTGCTTAACTTTAACTTGCATGCACAAGGCGTGATCAAGCACCAAACTGTTTCTTCTAATATTTTTAATTAAATCGATAGAGGTTTTATTAGTAAGTGTTTGTTTAATAAATTGAACAGGATCATTTCTTAGCTTTGGTTCCTGCTTAATTTCAAAATAAACTTTATTGTGCTATCATCTAAACAGACATAGTTTGAAAATTTATGTTTTTCCATTTTTTTAATTTTTAATTCTTTTCTAATTTGATTTGGAACACGCAAATGCTAGATCATAATTTACCGTGTAAAACATAATTTACAAATCATCGGTTTTGTTGGAAAAATCCCATGAAATGTTTCTATGAGCACCTACAGTCTGAGTATATGACCTACGTTAATAGTGTTGTCTATGAAACTTGCTTGGTCAAATACTCTTTTAACTTGTAGTACTGACTTTTGGGGCGAAATATGTGCTGATCTTCATTCAATTAAGCTAAAGACACGAAAGCTTCATTTTTGAGTGTCCAAAGATGAAAGGAAAGGAGAAACATTTCTATATTTATTAGTTTTCATTTTCACCAGGGCTGGCTATTCTTTTCCATAAAGCTCTACAAAATTGCAGATATTTTTCTTCACTGTGATTTTTTTAATTATAAAAATGTCATGTGAAATCTGACTTTTTATTAATTCACATATTTCAAGTACTAAAAGGTCAGGTGTATGTGTGAAAGAAAACATGTTAGAGACTAGTGTAACATGGAGCTTGTTGTTTTACATTTACCCAAAATTTTGTACTAGTATGATATTATTCTGTTCAATGGCTTTGTTTCCATGGATATTGCTTTACTGTTCCATGGCTCTCTAATAACCTGGTATCATGCTGTTTATTTTCATTTTTTTTCACCCTAATAAATCTTATTGAGTGCTTTGTCCATTTTCTTTCTTGTAGATGCATCATGTTGGCTTTGTTGACCCTGATGACATGAATTTCACTTCTGGAAAAAGGAAATTTACGAGTATGTTGGGGTATTCTAACAGCAAGCTGGCACAGGTGCACTTAACTTTCAACGTTTTAAACTTTTGATATCAAAGGCTGAGAATCATATTTGAACATTTTATTTCTCTTTCCTTTTATCAATAAAAAATTATTTTGAAACCTACTGAAAGTTCCATATATAAGGAAGCATAAAACCAATTATATATATGGATTAGCTTGCCAATCATATTCATACTGCTTGTGTTTTGATTTTATTTTATGCACTCCCCTTAGACTTCAGAGCCCAATCACAGGGATAAAATATTAAAATCTCTTTTGGCTTTCTTATTCTGTTAATGACAAATGGTTGTGCAGCTCAGTTTGCTGTTTGTTACTATTTTAGTTCATTTAAATAAATGTTGTTATTGTCTTATTTCACTATAGTTTATTTGATTTAAACTGCAAGTGCAGTGAGGCCTAATTACCCATTTTTCTATTGATACAAGTCCATTTCATTCTTTTTATCCTTTAATTACCAATACTTTAACTTCAAAGTCAGAAACATTGGGTGTGAGACAGATTAACTTCTACATTTTTCCTTAAAACAAAACAGCGCTGATGGAGAGCCTATCCCTTTTCCCATTTGGTTTCTATATTCATTATAGTCGTATTCTACATGGTTGCGATCCTTGTGCCATTTCTCTTGATTCCTTGACCAGCAGGTGTTTTCTAATTTAGCATCAACAGCTGGGGACAACAACAATAGTGCTAACTTGCTTATCCACCACTTAGGTCATATGATCATGCATTTCCTTATATTTAGCTGAGTTATTTTCACTGCTTATTTTTATATTTCTCCTATTTTACTTCTGTTTTCAATCATGAGTATTTTCTAACTGGAAAGGTGCTGACATGGGTTGACTAAAAATTTTGTGTTCTGAGATGTGGCTTATGCTGTTGCTAACTTGTTTGTATTATGTGAATAATCTAGTGCTTGGTTTGTCTTGGATTGCTGTGTACTCCTGCTGTAGGATAGACTAATTATATGCATTTGTTGTCGCATGCATTGTTCTTGATAACTTTTTAAAGTTATAATATTTCCTGTTGGCTGGTCTTTGTTAGAATGAATTCTTGCTTACATTGTTCTTGATAACATTCTTGATACTTGATTTTCCTTGTGGTTCTCCTTTTTTCTATTTCAAAATTCACGCTTAATATTGGCTTCCAAAGTTGATTTTTGCTTGTCAATTATGTAAACTCATGTGAAAGTGAAATTACTTTACCTTCCATCTCTAAGCTGTGACTGGAACAGGAGTTGGCCTTTTGATTGCAGGTCATGTTTAGTACTGTTCTTACAAAGCGACTCCCTGCTGAAGCTGGCATCAGTGTAGTGTGTGTCTCACCTGGAATTGTCCACACCAATGTTGTGAGTCTTCTTTAATTATAATGCTCCTACTATATGGTTATTTAAAAAAAAAAAAAAAAACCCCTTTGGAAACATTCCGGAGACAAGAAAAAATGTTTTCTTTTTGGAGAGCATGGTAATCAATCCATTTCTAGCAGGTTACATGTCATTGTGCCTTAAGTAGTAGAGTGTTCTCACAGAAGTTTGTGTGACATATGGGATCATAGTAACTAACATTTCCATTGAATATGATGCTGATGACTCGATTTAGAAACTATCATTTGGGTCAAGTACAATGTCTCGCAAAAACATGTTTCATGAAGTCCATAATTGCTACAATGCATCCTCAATCCTGAACTAATCCAAACAGGCTCAATTTCATCTTCATCTGTGGTTCAGTAGTTGTCTCCGCCCTTTATGTTTTACTTAATAAACATTTTGTATCTCTTGTGCTTTCAACTTTATCTCATGCAGGCAAGGGATCTTTCCAAATTAGTTCAGGCTGCTTATCATTTGATCCCATATTTCATCTTTAACGCTCAAGAAGGTTAGTTCCTGTTCCTTCAGGCTACAAGTGAAGTGCTTAACAATCATGAAGTGCTGAGGCACCTGGGGATAGACGGTGGCTGTTGCCTGTGTGTGATAGATGTTTGATGTGATTGGCTTGTTTTTTGATTTCTCATGCCTTGTGTTGTCCTAATCATTCTAAAAGTTTCCTCCTCTAACTTAATCATAAAATGAATTAAATGCAGTATGTTACAAAAACTTGATAAAAGCATGTCTGAATAATTTTCTGATGATCTATCTTGATTCTCCACCACAAATGCAGGTTCCAGGAGCACACTTTTCGCGGCCACCGATCCCCAAGTTCCAGAGTACTGTGAAATGTTGAAAGCAGATGAATGGCCAGTTTGTGCCTATCTCTCTCAAGACTGCCGTCCAACAAACCCATCAGAAGAAGCACACAACATTCAAACATCATATGAAGTGTGGGAGAAGACATTAGAGATGATCGGCCTTCCTTTAGATGCTGTGGAGAAGCTTATAGAAGGAGAAAAAGCAAAATGCCGTTATGGGACCCAAGAGGAGGAGTAATTGAATTTACGCTGTGCTGGACGCTAACTGTTAGTGATGTGGGGAACTATATGTGTTATAATAGAAAGTTGAATGAATTCAAATCATTTGGCCTCGAAATGTTGGGGGGACCGAAATTGGTACGAGTTCTAGTTCACTTAATTGGCCAGTTCTTCTTGCTTGGAAACTGTAGTTCACTTAATACCTCCTCTTCTTTTTCTATTTGATTATGATTGAGGGAGTATCTATAAATGTAATTTAGAAAAAATTGATAAATGTGAGAAATAGGTCTTATATTTAGGATCAAAATAAACTTAAGAATTGAGTCATATATTAAGGATTGGAGGAGTACTAATAATTCTCAATATCTGAAAATATTATTCCTAATGTCCCGATAGCATGCACGGCCATATATAACACAATAGAACAATATGCTATGCAAACACTTGTTACATTTTTTGGGTGAATTGAAATTTGATTTTTTGTTTTTTTGGAAATATTGTGACGGTTCAAACCTGCCACCTGAGCTCATCTCACGTGACTTTTTGTTTTTTAATAAATGTTGTGAAATCTTTTCATTTAATTTATTTTACACTGGCAATTCTCGTTTGTGTAAAAATTAAATTGAATTAGAAAATAGAGTTATATTATGCATGTATTAATATTTAATAATATGACTCATTTCATTTTTATATTAATCTTAAATTTTTAGGAATCAATTTGAGAACTGATCCGTATTTAGAAAATAAAATTTTATTACGAACTCATCAAAAGAATCTTTTTCACATGTTATTAGCAAAAACTTTAAAAGTTATTCCTAAATCATAATTTTCTCTCATTACATAATTGGGCTAGACTATAATAGGTTTTGGGCCCAATAACATAATCTACGAGCAGACTGGGCTTGTAGTTTCAGAGCTCCAGATCCAGTGGTTCTCCGATCAATGCCAGCCCACGTTTATTCGGCAGGCCTTTCACACACCTGATTCAGCCTTCAAATTCAGCTTGTTCTTCAGTCGTCAATTCCAGTATAAGTGACGCACTGACCCCCAAGAGTTCTCCGCAAGGATGAAGCTCTCCTGTGAGGCTATCTTCGGTGGACTCACTCCTAAAGTTACTGCTTCGTTCTCCTACAGGGACTGCGTTCCTTTCCAAAAGCATCTTCTCAATTTGGAAACCTTTTCTTCTGTCTCTTTCCGCCATAGAAAATGGTTTGTGCTCATTTCACAGCCCAGCTTGGTGAAGAAGACGAAAGACAATTTTGGCAGAACTGGTTGTTCCACTTCTAGCCAATGCAATGCTTCTGTAGCTTTTGAGGGTGATTTCGTGGTGGTCAATTTTTACCATTTCGTGTTTATCGATGACCCGGAAGCAGAAGTCGCCAAGCACCTGGCGTTCATGGAGGTTCCCGCTCATTTTTAATCTTTCTTTGGGTTCATTAGGGACATTAAGAATTTCAGCTCACTATTCATGCATGCACCTATTGATACATGTACACTTTGGCAATCATTAGTGGTTATTTGTTAATGTTAAAGAGTATTAGCTCAAAGGATATTGAATATATTTCCTGATATGTTGCACTTTTGGGGTTAATTGCAATTTCCACATTTTCCTCTCAGGTGTAAATTTTTGGTCTGTTGACAGGGTCTTGACATAAATGGCAGAATTTACATAAATGAGCAAGGTATAAATGCGCAGGTTAGTAAGTCTTATGCATTGAATCTATTAATTCTAGACAAGCTTATGGACAGTCCCCTCCCCCTTTTCTTTAACTATTTATTTTCATCTATATAAGCAAGCCGATTTAGGAGTTGTAAGTAATTCTATCATGAGACATCCGTAAAAAGGTTTATGTTGGGCTGGGTTTGACTGTGGGTTCAAATATCAGTACATATTGTTTCTTTGTGAATTACCCAATATTAGATCTTGACCCTTAACAGAGGGGTCCTAATCCAAACAAAAGTTAACTTCCCTAGAGCAACTACATGTCAAATTTGGTGTTTCGGAGTCTAAAGAGTATATGTTTCCTGCTGATATGGTGTATTACTCTGTATGCAGTATAGTGGACCATCAAAGAATGCTCTGGCATATGTTGAATGGTTAAGGCAAGATGACAGATTTTCTGATATCCTGGTTCAGATTTCTCCATCACTAAAAGGGCATGCCTTCCCGAGATTGAAGTTGCGGTATAAGCCCTCACTTGTACAGGCAAGCCATATATGTTAGTGCATTGTGTAGTATGTCATAAAATCTTATCATGCTTACAGAGCAAGTTACAGTTGATAATGCTTTATAGTCCCTTATCTGTATTTTCTCTGTCATGCAAGAGTTCTTTGAAACTAATTATCATGCAGTGGTTAAGATTTCTCTGAGCTGTAGCTTTTTAAATTGTTTCTGTGTCCTCTACATTTGTTGTCTTTATATGTTTAAGTTGAACAGTTGTTCTCAACTTAGAATGAAACCATCTCTCTGTAACTTTTATTTGTTCTACAGTTGGAAGGTGGCATATCACTTCTTCCTCTTCTTGATTCTTCAATGCGAGCAACACCTTTAGCCCCATCAGAATGGAGAAATAGATTGGAAGCAATGAATAGGACTGGTCTTGCTTCAAAAGAGTGTCCTGACACCAATTACATTCTATTGGATGTGAGAAATGGTAATAGTTCTGTTCTAAAGTAACTCCAGCTTTGTTTTTCTTTACCCAAATATGCCGGGAAAAAAGAAAAAAACTGTTTAATTGTTCTTTCTTTAACCTGTTGACTCATTTCATCATATTCTTGCTAATTCACAATCTTTCGTCATTGCCAATGGATGAACTTTTTTATATGAATCTGATCTTAAGGCAGTTCTGTGGCTCATATACATCATAGTTTCTGTTCTCATTCGTAGTCAACATTTCCGAAGATCTATTTGCATGCTTGCCCACCTATTTTTAGTTTTGGAAAACTTTATCACTGTCATAGTTCTTTGTAAAATAAATATATTATTCTTGATATTCAGGTTATGAGTGGGATATTGGACATTTTCGTGGTGCTGTGCGCCCTAATGTAGACTGCTTTAGAAGCACTTCATTTGGCTGGTCCCAGGAAGAGGTAGGGTCATTATTTGACGTGTCCATAAAATATAGTTGGAATTTATCATGATGCTTGCTCCTAATAAAGCCATACGTGGTGTGTATTTAATATATGTTTGGTGTAGTTGAGACTTTTCACATGTAGGGAGGATGACAAGGCATCTTGCAAATTATAAAAGTAAGAGCCAAAGAGGCTAAAAATGTATTACCCCTGCCCGATCATTTATTTTATATGTTTTTGTTATAAAAAACTTTCCTTAAACAACTAAGAGAAAAGCATGAAAGAAATTCAATAAACACAGTCCTTTCCTATAATATATGTAGCGTTATATATATGCTCTTGAAGACGCAGGCATTAAGCTCCAGCCAATGCTTGAGAATTGAAAAATACACACTCATGAAATTTTGATATAATGCTACTGAAACATATGGTTAGCTGTATACATTATTTTTTAAGTAATTCTATTAAATCCTGTTTCTCTTGCAGCATTCTAGCTGTTTATTAAGGTTACCTATTTAAAATATTTTTCTTCTTAAGGTTAGTAAAGAGGTTTGCCTTGGTCTGAGGTTAGCATATCATCAGTAACTGGAAAGAGGTTTTGAAATTGATCTTTCCATTGATGACTGGTAATATACTTCATTTTTGTGTTTATTCCAATTTAGGTGGCTGCCTCAGATCCTTTAGCAAATGTAGATAAAGAAAAAACGAATATATTGATGTACTGCACTGGAGGGATTCGTTGTGATGTATATTCCACAATACTGAGGTAAATCATAATGTAATTTTTCCCTCTCTTTGTCTCAGGATGGCAACAAATACTTCTTCCATTATAAAGTTCTAATAGATCATATTTCACTATCAGTTATCACTTCCTAGGCTTAGTTGCATATGGGATCTGTTTTCAACACAGACAATACGACTCTCTACAATCTATCCTTTGAACAACCACAAAAATTAACCACCGGCTAAATAATTTATGAAACTAAAAATTAACAAGATAACGACTCATCACATGCTTCTGGAATCGAGTAACGCTGCTTAGACCTTTCTTGGGGGTTTGAAGTTATAAGAATGAGATATCTGGCTGAGGATGTGACTAGGTATTTATGATGCAAGCCTACTCTAACACAGGTGGGCTCACTCCACCTGCTTGCATGGCACATGATCATTCCCTCCTTTTTATGGAAGGAAACAGTTGACTAATGGAGCTGAAATGTATTGGTTGGAAATGCAAGATATTCATTTTTTCCCCCTAATAATACTGATTCTGATGAATTGGTTTTGTGGATATGCCAGAAAGAAGGGCTTTCGGAATCTGTACACCTTGCAGGGAGGTGTTTCTAACTATCTAAAGAATGAAGGTCCTACGGAATGGGTAGGAAATCTATTTGTGTTCGACTCTCGTCTGTCTCTGCCTCCTTCTTCATACCATCCTGGAGCCACAACTGAAACAGGCAGCACTCAAGTCTCTGCAAATGATCAGTTTGCGAAATGCTACATATGTGGTTCTCAAGTCAGTGAATTGAGGCATAGGAACTGTGCAAATCTTGACTGCAATTTGCTTTTCCTGTAAGATTCTCTCGCATTTCCCTTTATTTTTTTTGGCTCACCTGGCATTTTAGATTTGCTTCAAATCTTTTGTCTTACAGATGCTGCAGAAAATGTGTAAAAGATGCAAGGGGATGCTGTTGTTGGAGTTGCACAACTGCTCCTAGACTTAGGCCTGTCTTAGATGGAGATCAGAGATACCAAAAATGGCACATCTATCGCGATATTGATGAGCAGAGCACCGTAACAACTTGAGCATGAATATATGGACCTTCCATACATCAGTATCTTATGTTAGCACTGTCATTAAACTTCGATTTATTTTCATTATGTGGATATTGCAAGAGTGCTTTGGAAGAAAATGGAATGGAATTTTACTGTAGTGCGAATAGATGCAAGGTTTAATTTTTGAAAAAAGAAAATTTATATTTCACAGTTCACGCTTCATGAATCCTTTAATTTCAGATCTGTGTTTCTGAGAGCATGTGCATGTTGGCTGAGTGCTCATATAAGGGGTTAAGGGCCGTATTAACATGACTTTTAACACCTCTCTTTTGGTAAATAACATGAAATTGACACTTGCCACGCTACATTGCAACAATATCGTTGATTTTTCCCCCAAAAAAAAAATTTATGAAATTAAAATATTATTGCAACAAACAGAAAATATTATGTCTTTAGAACAAAATACGATTGTGGTAAAAACTTTTCTTTAAAAAAAAAAACTTCTATTGTAACGGCATACTTTCAAAACCACCAAACTTAAACCGCTCATAAACCTTTTTCAACTCTTAACATTTTTTCCTCCTCTTGCGACCACCCCAATTTTGACAAACTTTTAGGGCAAGTTTTAATTTAAAGGCTAGAAAATATATTGATTTCATGTAGAATTTGAGAAAGATAATTAACTTGATAATTTGGAAACTGACTTCTTTTCACGACTTCTAACTTGGATTCAGGTTTGCCAAAAAAAAAAAACCGTGCATTTATCATAAATTTGATTTGTTTGATCTTTCAAAATCACTTAAAAAAAAGTCATGCATAAACTGAACAAATTGAATCTAAAAATTAATTAAATTGGATAAGTTAACGCCAAATCGATCAATTAAATTTAATTTTTTAAGTTTATCTAATTAATAACTCAAAAGAAAAAAAAATAGAAACTTTGCATTAAATATTCACTGTTTTTTATCTTATTTAACTTATTATGTGTGTATGCGCATTCAGTATGAAGTATAAAACTTGATACAGGCTGCATTATTTATAAAAATATAAATAATGAAACTTATTTTAAATTTTATGAGACATATAAAAATTGTGCCAACTAATTAAAATAGAACTACGATTAAGTATTTCTTGGGCCAACCAAAATTATTAAGGATTCAAATTGCATGTGGTATGCTTTTTTTTTTTTAAAAAATAAGATATAAGGTTTATCGGTTAGAAATAGGGATGTAGACCAAAAAATGAATAAAATTGATTTAGAACATATGTGTGTGTGTGTGTGTGTGTTGGCCAAAATCCATTTAGTTCAGATATAAACAATTGATTATAAACAAATGATACTTCTAATAAGACAGAAAATAACCCAAAACTCCAAGCATGATACCTGAAATATCAGTTCATACGCATATGTTGAGAATTAAGACCCAATTGTGTCAATGTGAACACATGATTTATTATTAATTAACTATACAGCTTACAGATTATAAACAATGTCACTCGTCTTTGAAACTGCAGTAGTAATAGTGGTAGTAGTAATAATACTAATAATAATTTAATCACATCCAGGACAAGGCATAACATTCTTCCTAATCCTAGGCCATCCCATTATTATCTTCTATTTTGATAAGGGAGGGAGGATCATTTAAGTGCTAGTGTTGTGGTTTGGAAGTTAAGGCGTGGTGCAACCGTGCAAGCGAACTCCCAAGTCTCACATGGTGGAGCGGAATATGTAACATCCTAAGTTTTATCGGGTTTTAATAGCCTCTTTTGGGTTGATTTTGAGGATAGATTAGTGATTTAATCTTGATCTTGGTGTTTGGGTTGGATTTGAGGTTGGTTGGAGGCATAGGTGAACGTACCCCTCTCAGGACTTCGCCGCGGTGCACCGGGAGTTTCAGAGGGGAGTGTCTTCTCGGGAAGGTTTGGCCGTGGCGAAGTTTAGGGGACGCCGCGGCGAAGTTGTTCAGGTGAGCGAGGCTTCCCTTTCTGGAAGATTTCGCCGCGGCGAAGGTAAGGGCACGCCGCGGCGAAGTTCTTCTGGGCGAGCGAGAGTTTCCTCTCGGGAAGCTTTCGCCGCGGCGAAGTCAGGTTTTCAGGCGAGTAATCCCTCTCGGGATTAGTTCGCCGCGGCGAATATGGAGTTCGCCGCGGCGAAAGGTCGCGAATCTATATAGTCGCGGGAGGGTTCAGCGTGCGAAAATAAGAAAAATCTGAAGGAGGAGAGAGGAGCTCTGCTAGGGTTTCGAACTTTTGGCTTGGAGGAGACATTTCTAAGGATCCATTACCTCAAGTAAGTGATTTTAACCTCTAATCTACCTTCTTGATTGGAATTTATAAGGATTTATGGAGAAACCCTAGGATTTTCTAGGTTGTGTTGGAATTGAGGTTTTTGACCGATTGTTTTGGGTTTAATTGATTGCATTGGGTTAGTTTAAGTATTTAATCGGTGTAGTTTTCTTAGATTTAAAGAATCTTGAGTTTTGGAGTTAGGGTTTATGGAATTGGATGATTTGGGATTGAGGATGATAATGTAGAGATTGATTTTGAGTTTTGTGAATTGGGTTATGTTAAGGAGGGTTAAATTGGAGGTTTAATCGGTTTAGAATTGTTGTTGGAACCTTAATTGCTCACATGAGATGTTGGAGGTTGAATTCCTATAGTGGGTCCTTGAGGTTTGAACTCTAATTGATGCTTGGAAGGAGACTTGATGTTTTAATAGACTTTGAGGACTTTGGAGTGTTGTTTTGATAGTTATACCCTTTGAGTTGGGTAGAGTTTTGATGGGAGATAGGAATTTTGTGTCCTCAAGTGTTGTTTTGGCCACATTATTAGTTTGAGAGCTAATATATGTTGGTTGTGTGTTTGTGTGCTTGTGTAGACCGGTTGTGAGTCTCGGTGGTGCACGGGGTCACATCGTTGGTTTGTTGTTCCTTGCTCAGGCGAGAGGTAATCACTTTCCAATCCTTAGTACTTGCTTTTGTGGTATTGTGAGTAGATTTGTGTTTTATGCTCCAAGTAGTAATTGTGTTCAAACTATATGTTGTATATAGAAAGGGAAAACCGTCTTGTGGGGTTTTCGACTAATGATGAATGAATTTTGGAATTGTGAAATGAATTTTGGAATTGTGAAAGATATGCCACTGAATGAGGTTAATTATGAAATGATTATTACTCTTGATTATGATTTGAGCATGATGCATAATTTGGGATTTGGTGAGAGTTTGATAGTTACTACCACGTGGTAAGGCCTCCATTAATGCATGATGGTTGGCTCTTTACGTCCCCCATAGTGAGGGATAGGCCTTCGGGCTCATTACGTCCCCCAGAGTGAGGGATAGGCCTTTATGGCTCCTTACGTCCCCCATAGTGAGGGATAGGCCGGGTTCGGCTCCTGAAAATCCCCCAAAGTGAGGGATTTGATTGATGGGATTGCATCATTGCACTTGCATGAATTGTTGTGGCTATCAATATATATACATATATAATTTGTGAACTGCCCCACTTGACACCTCACGAGCATCTATTTAGTAGTACCTAGTATTGGAAAGGTTGGTTACTGGGACTTTGTCTCACCCCGTGGTTTACAATATTTTCAAGTGAAGGTTCTAGGCGTGCGCCTTCGGGAAGAGACGCAGAGGCTTGAGCTTGGTTAGCTTTAGGCCTCTAGCTTTATTTATGTATGGATAGTTGTATATTGCCACGTTTAGGGTCCTTTTAAACTATTTTGATTGCCCGGTTTATTCGTAAACTGGAGGAAGTGTATCTTCTTCTTATTTCAATTGGGCCGGAGGCCCCTTTTTATTGATTTTGTAAACTGGAGAATATATTATCTACTCGTTTTGTTGGCCGGAGGCCATTCCTATTATTTTATGAAACTTTGTTATTCGTGGTTGAGATCTATTGGGATGGGCTGATTTTGATGTATGTCGTTACCCGGGCCGGAGGCTTGGAGGCCCAGTGATTGTGATTGAATGATGATAGTTGCATGCAACTGCATTTGAGATGGAACCAAGTTTTAAATGTTAATTTTCTAAAATTACGCAATTTCTTTCTACTATGGTAGTTGTTGTAACATCTTTCTTTTTCTACCATAGTAGTGGTCTTATGACGAGTTATAATGTTTTTGAGGTTAAGGGTCTTACAGAATACCCACCTAAGGGCAGGTGGATTTTAATTAACTACTTAATTAATCTACTCAATAATTACTTTTTTTTTTGTTCATGCCCTTTAAACAAGCGTGTACAAAGCATAATAATGCCGGGCTTAAATCTTTTTTTTTTTTTGCTAAGTACAAATATCTTCGTATTAAAGATAATTCTGCTCCACGCATACTAAATGTGGGCATTCCTCTCAGCAGGAATTTGAATCTTGATTCGTTACATTATAAGGGATTAACCTCTTCTATTAGACTCAACTCATGTTAATTAAAATCCAATACTTTATCAAAACATGATGAATGGTAGTGTTATTGGGTTAGCTTCCCATTGGGAAATTATTAAATTATAAGAGAAGAGGTAAATGAAATTTAAGATTTTGTAATTATGATGAAACGTATTCTAAATGTCTTGTAGTAAATAAGAATAGAAGTGTATTGCTTTCAATTCTTAATATAAGATTAGGTTAAAGATTCAATTCGTCTCTAGTAATTATTCATTTTGCCCTTAAGTAATCCCTATATTTTTTTTATACAAAAGTAATCCCTACGTTGATTGTATATGTTAGAGAGTTACTATCAACAAATAATTCAAATGCACACTATGAATATAGAGATATTTTAAGAAAGACATATTTTTATTATAAATAGCTAACTTAAATAATTTTACTGATATCTATAAATTAATTATCTAACTTTTTTTTGACTATGCATATCTATTTTCTTATTAGAGGCAATCATATTCAAGGTACTGTGAGATACTAAATATAGGCATATTTTTAGAGAATATTTGAATTTTGATTTACCATACTATGAAAGACTAATTTTTTTATTAGACTTAATTTTTCTTGGTATCTAACTTTTATATTAATGAGTTGGGATAATATATTATAATCCCCAACCCAAACCCGAACACGGGAGAAATGTGCTGGCCAGCGCTCCTTGGGAGTAACTGTGACTGACCACGATGAAGCGGACCGGAACAAAAAGAGCCCAGTAAAAAGGGGGCGTCGACCTTACTTCAGCAGCTTTTTTTTTTGACCAGCATTACTTTAGCAGCCTACCACATGCGCCCTAGTACTTTTATCTTCTCAAACTAGACAATAATAACTGCAAGGCTCTTCTCATTTTCCAGCAACTTTCTTTAACAAATTGAGTCAATATCTGACCTCAGAGCTACTTTGTTGTGTGAGTTCTTGCCATCCCATAAAATCACCACAGGGAACACATGACCTAAAGTAATTTATGCTCCGTTTAGATGTACACAGAATCAACATACAAATTCACTTGCAGTCAAATATAAAGGTATATATATTTTTGTATATACTTGCAGATAAAAGAGATTAGAATTGTAAATTTCAAATAACTATCCAGCCCAGCTTTTATATAATTATTTCACCAACTGTTAAAAAAAAATTAAAAAAGAAGTAATAGTTAAATTTACTAATTAAAAATTAAAACATTCATCATTCTCAGTCACAAATTGTGCGCTTAGACATATTTGAAGACGGAGTGAGAATAATAACTCTCGGGTTAGAAATTAGAAAATACATACTGCTCTTCAACAGTTTCATCATCATTTGTCTCATCATTAGCTTGTGTAGTGTCATCATCAGGAGCGTTCAACAATTCTTGAGCAGCTTTAAGAGCCCGCAGCCTTTCTCCACGTGATGCAGCAGCTTGTTCGATGGAATCATCTTCATCACCCATCTTTACTTCAGAACTTCAAGAGCTTCCAGTTGCTCTATACTCAAATTAGAAAGCGAGTTCATTATTAGAAGCCTTTGCTATTCCTTACAATGATAGAAGAAAGAAAGAATAGAAGGAATGGGAGAAAGAGAGCAACTTAGAATTCAGAACTTCATCCCATAAATTCACATAACTACTCTCAGGTAGATTGCGTCCGTTGGTCATACCAAAGAATAACAACTACTAACAACTATAACTCCTTCTCTTCCCCGTTCACAGTACTCCTAACACACAACACCAGAGCAGCAGCACCTATGAGACACTACAAATTGAAACAGAGAAATACATCTGCGGATCAGGTACGTATCAGATATGTAGCATTTCATAGGTATTTCTTTGCTCAAATTACAGGGATGAATACTTCTGGATAAGTTTTGAAATGCCCGTACTTTGAACAAGTCGTAGCGTCACACCGGAATCAGCCGGCGCCGGCTCCAAGAATGGAACAGGGAAAGAGAATAAAGGAATAGACAACGGTAAGGAGGAACAGGGGAGGAAACCGCAAAAAAGAAACACAAAAGGGGAGAAGAGAAAGAGAAAGACGTAAATTGGAAACCTAGCTGGTTATTTCCTTACCGATGAAAGTTGAGATTCTGCGGAGAAAGCACCAAACTCAGCTCGGAATCGCCGATTGATGAGTGAAAGCCGAATAGGAGGCCGTGTTGTTTTGGCGATGGAGGGCGGGGAACACATCATAACAAATTGAAAAGAACTTCATTATGTTTTGCAATTTAACAATTTATACAAAAAGCATCATACGGTAGAGCCTGTGTTTGATGCCTTTCATTTTACGGCTATAAAAAAGCACCAAACACAGGGAACACATGACACATTATGCTAATAACAAATTGCAAAACACAATGTATTGTGTATAAAAAAAATAAAAAAAAAAGACGGTAGATTCGTTGATCAATTGGCGCCAAGCCAGCTGGCCGAAGGACTTCCGCCTCGCGCTCGCGGTCAGGGCACGAATTGCTTGCGGCACCATGCTTAGCCTATAAATAACAACCCAGCCAGTGGCTATAGCGCCCATTTGCATTCAAAATTTCCCCGCATCGAGCAAACTCTTGAGTTCTCTTCTCCCGTCAATTCTCGCAGTCACAGCCGAAAGCATGGTGATAACAGGAGCCTCTTTGAATATGGCATTCTTTCAATTTGATCGTGTATTCTAAATGTTGATTTCATTCTTTCAGGCCGTTGCACAGCAATTCAGGCGAGCTGAAATCACCGAGCGCCATTCGTTTCTTCTCGTACCTTTCGATCCTCTTGTAATATTAGTTAGCTTCTCCTTTTTTTTTAATCCGAATCCTGTGTGTGTTTCTCACTGCTTCGATTTCTGATAGACATAGTTGATTTCTTCAAGTGAATTCAGATCTCCTAGCAGAATGTAGTTACAGATTTTACATTGTCTTTCTGCTGCGATCAAGTTCTAGCTTAATCTGAGGCGTCTCGTTTGATGCCACGAGTAGCCTATAGTGGCCAGTGTAGAATTATTTCGACGAAACATAGTGTTTTTTCAATTTGATCGTGTATTCTAAATTTCTATTTCATTCTTTCAGGCCGTTGCACAGAGAGTCAGGGAAGCTGAAATCACCGAGCGCCATTCGTTTCTTCTGGTAACTTTCTATCCTCTTGTAATATTAGTTAGCTTCTCTTTTTTTTTAATCCGAATCCTGTGTTTGTTTCTCACTGCTTATTTTTCTGATAGACATAATTGATTTCTTTAAGTGAATTCAGATCTCTTAGCAGAATGTAGTTATAGATTTTACGTTGTCTTTCTGCTGCGATCAAGTTCCAGTGTAGATTCAATTCCATCAGACTCATGTGGAATTAATTTGACAGACGAGGAACTTGCTTCGAATTGCCACATTTAATACAAGTTACATCGGAGGCCTATTTCAACATGAGGAGGAGCCGGACGAGGAGGGGGAGGTGCCGGAGGAGGAGGGGGAGGCGCCGGAGGAGGAGGCGCCCGATCAGGAGGCGCCGGAGGGGGAGCCATCGGAGGAGGAGGCGCCCGCTGATGCGGGCGATGCCGGCAGCGGCAGGGACGAACAGGAGGGGGATGAGACTGGTGGTGATGGAGACGAAGACCAGGAGGAGGAGGAAGCAGAAGCTGAACAAGAGGAGGAGGAAGCAGTAGCAGAACAAGAGGAGGAGGAAGCAGAAGCAGAACAAGCGCAGGAGATCGATTATTTTTCGGAACCAATGGACAAGCAGGGAATTCTTCTTGATTTTTTTGTACCGGACAACCTGGCCGAAGGACCTCTACCTGAGGAGGAAGAGGAAGATGACGTCCCGTGGTGGGAAAAGTCCACCACGGAGGATGTAGGAAAATGGGCCAGTCCACCCTTGGTGGATTGGACCCGAGCCCAATATCATTTGGGACTCCAATGTAAATAGCAAAACTCATGGGTCCTTAACTGTAATTTTTGCCCTTTAATATATTTTGCCAAAAGGCGGGACCGGTTGTGCAGAGGAGATGGTTTTGAGACGGTTTTTGTTTGAATAAACAAGGAGTTACGAAACTGATCAAAAGGGATCAGTTTTGTGCAGTAGCATTATGCGTTTTTTTCTCCTCCACAAGTCTCTCTCTCCGTCTCTCCAAACTCTCTCTCCGGTGCATTTGCTGTGTCTATCAGATCCGATTTCATCACCGTGATCGGACCTCCGCGTGGCAACCTGATTACATTGCAGACTCCAGGTATGCCCGAAATCCTTCATTGGTATCAGAGCATGTGATTTTTCTTGTTGATTCTATGGCCTACGTTTTCATATCAGTATTTTTTTCTGATTGTTCGGTCTGAGTAACTTGTGATTTGCTTCAATAAATTATGCAAATCCTCCATTTTACCTTCAGTATGATAGTTTTTGTGTCTTATATTTATATTTAGACATATTGGGTTGCTTCTCTGCCTCTGTGAAAATCGTTTTATACAGTATCTATTTTCGGCCGTACGTTTTCATTTTTGGGTGTCTCGAAATGAAGTTTTTTTTGGATTCAAAAATTATCCCATTGCGTAGAGCTCGGAAAAACGAAGAAAATGATATAAAGTACACTAAAAACGGACACCGGACGGCGAAGATACGGAGGAGAGAAGAAACCAGGTCCGACGGATCCGTCGGACCCGACCCGGTTGCAGAAGCTGGGTCAAGGCGACTCGGCTAGAGGTTGAAGGAGACCTCCAGGGGCCAAAACGGCGTCGTTTTGGCCCCTCCTGTAAAAAAAAAAGGGTATTTACTGGGCTGGACGTAGGATCCAGCCCAGACCAAAAAAAAAAAAGGAAGGGGTGTACTGGGCTGGAGGCAGGATCCAGCCCAGACCAAAATCATAAAAAAAAAAAGGAATTTGAAGGGAACCGGTTGGGCCGAAATGGACCCAAACCCAACCGGTCCAAATACTTTTTTTTTTTAAAAAAGGGCCTGTCTGAAAAAAAAACGAATTAAAAAAAAAATTGTTTTGACCAAGCAGCGCCACGTGGCGCGTTCTGCCACGTGGCACCCCACCTTGGCACGTGGGGACCACCATCTGACAGGTCGTGGCGCGTGGAGGCCGCCGGTTCGGCGTGTGTAGCCTGCGACGAGCTGCATGGAGGCGCGTGTAGTACACGCGCCGACTAAGCGAGTGAGAAAAATTTTTTCTTCAATTTTTCGCTAATTTTTCCTTCTAGGGGCGCGTGTAGGCACGTGAAAGGTCCGTTTGAGGTGCGATTTGTCTCTAGAAATCCGTAAAATCAAGATCTTTATTTTGATATATAATTTGATAATTTTGGAGATAATTAAAGATCTATTTGTGAGTATTTTCAGTGTATTTTCTGGTATTTTTCATGCGGAAATAAATTCCAGAATATTCAAAATAATTTGAATTATTTTGTTCTAGGTGAAAATGAAGCAAGAGGCTTCTAGTAGCATTGAAAATATCCAAGATGGTTCATTGGAATACTTATACATGGATAATGCAGTTCCAGAATATGAACCAGAGGATGAGGATCCTGAAGAGGACCCTGAAGAGGTTCCTCAAGAAATCCTGGAGGAGTTAAAGGATTCTGGACCTGAGTCAGAATCTTTATTTCCCATTGAACCCCTCCGTACCGAACCTCATTTGGTCTGTAATGATTCACTAGATCTTCCCAATAAAACCGAAGTAGAGGAAGGCGAAGAGGTGGATCAACCCTGTACCCCTGCTTTAGCTATGAGAATAGCTGAAAGTGATGCAGCTAAATTGACAAACATAAAAGGCATCAATGGTGTGCTCGCTAGCTACGTCCATTACATGACCGATAAGAAGAATACAGAATTCTACCTTAGAGTCATAATGGAGTACATAAGAGCAATAAGAGTTAGAGGCGAACCTAAAGGCAAACCCATAAGAAAGTCTTACTGGATTTGGGCCATAGAGCTAGTGTCCTCCTTTATGAACAAAACGCGTAAACTTAGAAGCCTAAGAAAAGCAATGCTTGATTACATTTATGTTCATATCAAATGATGTAATATTTGTATTCGCCATGAATTTGTGATTTCATGCATTGTAAACAGACTAAGTATGTTATTTCATTTAATGAAATTACTTGAATTATTGTTGTATGATTATTTATGAATATCATATGTATGCCTTTTATAAGTGGGAGCTTTTAGAAGATGAGACTTCTAAAGGTTTCAATCTTTGAAGTGCTTATATAAAATTCTTGATAGGACATGATGATTATTGCTAGTATCTGTGTGATGGGAGGTACAAACGTATTCTCTTGATCATAGATCTTGTAATTTCATTATTTACTGATCGAGGATAATATAGGCACATTACATTGTATACTTCATTGTGCTATATAACTGAAATGTTCTTTGGTTCGGTTCTCTTCAAAGAGAACATAGATTAATGTGGGATAGATTTGTCACAGAACTAAGAATGGCAACCAAGAACATAATTGCTAAATTGAACAAGGGAGAAAAGCTTAACGGGGACAACTGGGACATCTGGCACCGAAAGGTCCAGTATATCCTAGAGGAACAGGATGCAATAGAGCCTCTCACCACTGCTATGGTTGAACCTGAGGCTGGCAACACAAACCAGCACAGGAGAGACCAAGAGGCATATCTAACCTGGAAAAAGAAGAATAGCATAGCAAGAATCACGCTTTTGAGCTCCATGGCTGATGACCTGATGTGTGAGTTTGAGTCGCACAAAACTACACAGGCCATGTGGATAGCATTGAAGGATAAGTTTGGCGGAGTCTCTACGACCAAGCTTAGAAGGTTGACAATTAAGTTTGATACCTATAAGCTCAAGTCAAACAATCCTATGAAGCAACATCTGAGAGAGATGGCCAATATGATCCGGGAACTGAAGGAAGCTGGACATAATCTGTCTGATGAGCAGCAAGTGCAGGCTGTCATCAGGTCGCTCCCTGCAAGTTGGGAGCACATGAAAGTCAACCTAACCCACAATGAAAACATCATCACTTTTAACGATGTAGCTAAGCATCTGGAGCTGGAAGATGAACGTCTAGAGGCTTACAAGAGCTCTGGACAGACTTATTTAACTGAGGATGCTGGTACTTCCCAATCTAAGCCCAATTTCAAAAAGGGCAAGAAGCCCCAAAAGAAAGGGAAGAAGGGCGGTCCTCAATTTAAAAAGGGCAAGAAACAATTTAAGAAGAAGGGAAAGAAAGGCGGGAAGAAGAAGCTAGACCTGAAGAAGGTCAAATGCTTCGCCTGCTAACAAATGGGCCATTTCGCACGTGACTGTTCCAAACAGGCTGAAAGCGAAAAGGTATTAGTGAATTATGTGAATTCACATGTTTCATATGTTTCTAGTACTGTTTTTCTAACAGAACCTGTTTCTTCTTCTTGGATTATAGACTCAGGCTCCACAGACCACGTAAGCAGGCATCGGGGATCCTTCGTGGAATACCATTGGTTTCCGTATCAAAGCAAGTGGCTTTATGTTGGGAACAATGCGAGAATCGAGGTTCGAGGCATTGGCACCTGCAAGCTTGCTTTGTGTGGTGGAAAGACCTTGATACTCCATGATGTGCTTCATGCTCCCGACATCCGACGGAATTTAATTTCTGTTATTTGCTTAGTAGACTTTGGGTTTAATGTTTATTTTCATGATAAAGTTGTAGACATTTCCTTCAACTCTGAATTTTATGGTTCAGCATTCAGATTCCAGAAATTTTTTGTTATGGATCTTGCTTTTGGTTTTAACGCTCATGATTGTTTTGCTATTTCTTCAAGCAATCCTGATATGAATATCTGGCATGCTAGACTAGGACATATTAATCAAAATAGAATGATTAAACTAGCAAAATAAGGAATGTTGGGCACAATCCCTAACATGGAAATGTCCTTATGTGAAAATTGTCTAGCTGGTAAGGCAACTAGAAAACCTTTCGGTAAGGGAACAAGAGCTGAAAATCCATTGCAATTAATCCATTCTGATATTTGTGGTCCAATGAGTGTGAGGGCGAGACACGGAGCTTGGTATTTTATTACCTTTATTGACGATTTTTCACGATATGGTCATGTCTATTTGATCTCGCATAAGTCTGAAGCACTTGAGTGCTTTAGACGATACATAAATGAGATAGAGAATCAAATAGATAGTAAAATTAAAGCATTACGTACTGATCGAGGTCGTGAATATTTATCTAATCAATTTCAAACAGCTCTGTGAGGAAAAGGGATAATTAGACAACTGACTATCCCTGGCACTCCACAACAGAATGGAGTGGCTGAGAGGAGGAATAGAACTCTTCTAGACATGGTTAGGTCTATGATGGCTCAAGCAAACCTACCAATTTCATATTGGGGTGATGCTTTGTTAACGGCAACCTTCATACTTAACCGTGTGCCCTCAAAATCAGTCGCTTCCACACCCTATGAATTATGGACAAAACGCAAACCGGATCTGAGTGTCCTAAGACCCTGGGGGTCAGCGGCATATGTTCATGATGATTCCCATAAGCATGGGAAATTGGGTCCTAGAGGAAAGAAATGTATCTTTATAAGGTACTCTGAACAATCTAAAGGATATGTTTTCATAGGTGAAAACGAAGATGGAACAGTGACTGAAATGGAATCAAGAGATGCCACATTCATTGAGACTGAATTTCCTAATAGAGGAGATGTTGACCGCACTGTATCTCTTTATGAGACACAGGAGCAAGTCAGTGCAGAACAAATTAACAGACCAAAATCGTCTAGGTGTGTCAATCTGAGTGGGAGCCAAGAAAGGTCAACACCAAGACCTGAACAAAGAAAGAAAGATAAGCAAATAGCTCCGTCAGAAGGAGTAACAGGGAAAGTGTTCCCAAAAGACGCTTTCAAATAGAAGGCGAATCTCTCTTAGTTACTCCAGAAGGGGATGATGAGCCTCGTTCTGTACGAGAAGCCTTATCAGGTCCTGCGAAAGATGAATGGATGAAAGCTATGGAAGAAGAAATGGACTCAATGAAAAAAAACTAAGTTTGGGTGTTAGTTGATATTCCAAAAGGGCGTAAAACCATTGGGAACAAGTGGGTTCTCAAAATTAAAAGAAAAGTGGATGGATCAATTGACAAATACAAGGCTCGACTAGTGGCAAAGGGGTACACACAACAGGAAGGAATAGATTATGAAGATACATTCTCACCTGTTGTGCGTTTCAATTCTATTAGACTTATTCTGGCAATAGTAAACAGTTTAGATTTAGAATTACATCAGATGGATGTAAAAACCGCATTTCTGAATGGTGATTGGATGAAGAAATCTATATGGAACAACCATTAGGTTTCATTGAAAAAGAAAAGAAAATAAAGTTTGTAAACTCAAAAGGTCCATTTATGGATTGAAACAATCATCCAGACAGTGGTATTTGAGGTTTCACAAAGCAATAACCTCATATGACTTCCAAATGATAGAGGAAGACCACTGCGTCTACATTAAGCGGTTTGAGGGTAATTTTGTCATATTATCCTTATATGTAGACGATATACTATTAGCCGGAAATAGTCTAGATTCAGTGATGGCTATTAAAGAATGGCTTTCGTCGAATTTTGAAATGAAAGACATGGGTGAAGCAGAGTATATACTTGGAGTTAAGATCCAAAGAAATTGTTCAAAACGAATCCTCTCTCTTTCACAAGAGAATTATATCAACAAGATTCTTGAGCGATTTAACATGAAAGACTGCAATCCCATGAGTACACCTGTTGCCACTGGAGTGGCTTTGAGTTCTGACATGTGTCCCAAAACCGAATCTGATAAAAAGAAGATGGAAAGAGTTCTATATGCCAGTGCTGTTGGTAGTCTGATGTACGCAATGATGTGTACAAGACCAGACATCTGTTATGCAGTGGGATGGTGAGCAGATTCCAGTCTAACCCCCCGTGAAAAGCATTGGAAAGCAGTGAAGAGGATCTTGAGATACTTAAAGGGCACTTCCAATTATGCACTATGCTATGAAGGAGGTGACCTACGTCTTGTTGGGTACTCCGATGCTGATGTAGGCGGAGATGAAGAAGAACGAAGGTCAACTTCAGGTTATACTTCTTGCTTCAACAATGGCGCCATATGTTGGAGTAGCAAGAAGCAAACGTGCATTGCTTTACATTCAATGGAAGCTGAGTTTGTGGCATGCACTGCAGCAGTGCAAGAGGCTTTATGGCTGAAGAGATTTATAGAACACCTTGGATTTGGAAATGAGAGTACCAATCCGGTGATGGTATACTGTGACAATACTGCAGCCATAGCCTATACTAAAGATCCTAAGTATCACAGCAAAACTAAGCACATTGACATCAAGTATAATTTTGTTAGAGATTACATAGCACAAAAGATTGTTACTGTACAATACATTTCAACCAAATGTATGGTAGCAGATCCTCTGACAAAGCCAATAGGCGAAAAGTTTTTAAAGAACATGTACAAGCCCTTGGCATACGTAAAGTGTAATATGAATGCTTCATTAATGAAATTATATTTCGTTATCACTTTATGTGTCTGTCCGAAAGTGTACAATGTCTAGTATGTCGTACAGGTTAAAAAGGTTGGCTCTCTCACACAGGCAACCGCCTTTGACACTCAGGTGGAGTGAACAAAGATGAGACATTTGTGTTCACCAGTAAAGCAGCAATGAATGCTGATATGGTAGGGAAAAGAAACACAAACCTTATGTCACCTTGACTAAAGTGTAGCAAGTCAAGATGAGATCCACGTTAATAAAGCTGGATCGAAGTTTGGAATCCCACTTCCATAATACCTGTAGCCAGACAACAAACTCTTCAACGTCGACGTCATAACAATGAGCAGAGTTGAAGAATTTGGGTTTAGATACTGAGTGTGTCTGGACCTAAGTCTGTACAGTGTTAATAATAAATCTAAATCGACATACGCTCTTATAGTAAAAGAGTAACATCGTAGCATGTGTTTCATACCACATGTGCTGAGAGAACCGCAAAAGGGAAGCAAGTGAAAGATCCCTGCTTCATTGCTGTGTGAGTCCCAGGGAGGAAGATCCTCCTATCGGTGTCCTTTGACTTTGACAATATCATGAAGATATGTTTCAGTAACTGCTACTTTGGCATATG
>NW_021632984.1:0-70269 GCF_004799145.2 Neltuma alba
CTCAAGATGTGGTGGAAAGGACCTGTGACAATTATTGCAACAACAGATCTGATAATGGCAAGAGCAGCGATGAACAAAAGGAAGGCTTGTGACATTGATGAGACAGAGATTGATTCAGTTCGTCTAAAAGATATTTCTAATAATGTTACTATCTGCATGAACGACAATGATGTTTTGGTTGAATTGAAGTGTCCTCGGAGAGAAGGAGTTCTACTAGAAATAATGGAAGCAGTCAGCAATCTTCATTTAGATTTTCATTCAGTTCATTCATCAGAAGCTGATGGGATTCTCCATTTAACCATAAATCCAAGGTAAACTTCTGATTTTATATGTTTCATATTTACCCTCCTGACTCATGAGCGTGAACACACACACACACCCACACATGCCCTCATGGTCTTTCCTAAAGAGTGTTAATATTATTTATCTTAATTTGAGTACCCATTCATGAGCAGATTACAGGAGCAGCTTTTACCTCAGCAAAAAAGATCAAACAAGCACTCCTCAAGGTAGCTTGGAAGTGTTGAATCTTTATATTGGTTTGATACACCGTGTAAATTTTAGACTGTTGAAGTCGCAAGTTGATCGAGATTTTGCAGAAAATCTTCTAAGAGGGGAGCTTAGTTTTCTTGGCATATTTTGATGTTGAAATATGGAGTTCTCCCCCAGCAATCAGAAATGAGAAGTGGAGCTTAGTTCACTAGATTCTATGTAATATTAGCTGCTGTAGCCTAGCTCAGCTTTGATCAATGACTTTATGTTTGTAAGAAATTGCACATTGCTAATTATGCATATTAATTACGTCTTTAAGTCCCTTTTTTTTTTTTGGCCAACGAAAGTCTTTAACTCTTCAAGAAATGGGAAAACTGAAGGCGAATGCTTATCTCATGCATGTGAGAAATTTACCATGCCGCCTTCAAGATGATTTCCCTGGAGATTGTGCTAGAGTGAACAGAAATATTGTTTTTCCTGGTTAATAAATCTATAACTCTTTAGTTCTCACTTACTAGTACCACTTTGTTTTGGAAGGATTTTTCCACCTATCCCTGGGAAAGCCACACCTTTTTGGGAACATACAATAATGACCGGCGATGTATAAAATTCATTAAAGTGGATTTTGGATATAACCTACCTCATTCTCTCTCTAATCAAATACTTTCCAGGAAGGATCCAATTTTGCTCTCTTGGGAATCTGATATGCATTTCAATATCGGAGTGTACAAGGAATCTACAAAAGCTCAAGGAGAAAAGAGGCACTGGTCTCAGAGACTATAAGCATATTTATTGAAACTAATCCCTCTAATTAAATTTGATTTCTTTATTCCTTCAACTTCAAGAAGAAGGTTTTTTTTTTTTGGTCATAGATTCCTTCTGTTCAATATTTCTATTTACGGGGTGTGAAACATGCAATGATGACAGCTGGTAGCCTAGTACTGACAGCCCACTAGAAATTTAGAAATGGGAGTTGCATTTTATTCAACCAACGTTAAGCTTGCCAACCTCTAGTCAGAGCCACCAGGGGAATATATTATCAAGGACGAATCATTTAAAACACATGTATGACGTAGTAATCAAAAACTGAGTCAGCCATGGTGTGACACGACTTGGTCTTCTGCGTAGATTGAAAGGGCTTGCATATTTTTCTGAACAAAAAATGTGCAGTGCTTAGTTTGAGAGAGGATTCCCTTTTTGCTTTTTAATTACAGGTTGAAAACACACAACAATGCACATAATTAGGCACCGATCTCTCTTTGTGTTGGAACTTGGAAGGAATAAGAAAGGAACAATTTGTTTGAAGGTTAGTTTGAGCACACTCCCCCCCCCCAAAAAAACAAAAAACAAAAAATTCCTTTAATTTTTTTTATTGAGTGAAAAATTGCTTTAATTATTAGCTCTAAGTTAGTGATAACATCAAACCGATTAAAGATAGGTGCCAGGAAGATTTGATTATATGGTCCATAATATTGCATACAATTTCTTACAGTAATTATATGATAGAATGGCAGATCATATCGGAAACTTGGAACGAGTCCAAAAAAAAAAGTAAAAGACGGGCATTATTAACTATTGAATGCTTATTCAGCTCGAATCTGGATCCTCTAAAGTGAAGTTTAAACTACTCTGAATAGTCTGAAGTTCAAACCTATAGTTCCGTAATGTGCAAGTATAACTGACGTTGTGTAGCAGAAATCCTGCGCTGCCGGTCACAAAAAAAGAAAAAGCAGAAATCCCGCGTTGACTTTTTTGCCCCCCCATTAGAGTCGGCAAAAAGATTACGTATGCTAAAGTATTTTATTTTCTGAACTAAAATTTCACTGACAAGTGTCACCGTGGGCCAAACGAATGACAATTACTGCAATCCCACCGAGAGGCACAACTACCACATGCCCCAATCACTATCAAGAAATAGAGAATTTGTTTTCTTACAAAGGGAAGCAAACGTATATAGATAATCCATTCAAGTGAGAAGATATCAATTACCATTAGGAACTAGTTTTTTATCCTCTCTATTAATGCTATTACATATCAAAAATGAAGTCAGTCAATTCAAAATTTTCCATCTCAGCTTGAATTACTTTTCTTCCAGGCGCTGAACGGAGGGCAGGAAAAATAGAACAGAGCCAGTTCCCTTCGGGAGTATGCAATAATAGAAATCACCACTTTAAGCCGAGAAAAAGGAGCAATGGGGCAATGGGTATCATTCCCATTCAATGGTAGATGGGGGCTTTGACGTGATGTCTTGCACAACTCGGTTCACACCACGTACACTGTTACAAATCTTCCTTGCAACATCATCTAGGAACTTGTGCTCAAAGTAGTACCTGAAAAGTTTTTTTTCCCATATAAATGTTGTCAAGTGAAGTAAAAAGATAACAAACGAATATACTTCAAAAATCTGATAGTGCAGCAGAACATGCGTCACAGCATAAATACCCTGGAAACTGAAATCTATTTTTCAACATGGGGATGATGCGACAAAAGAGGAGGTAATAAATTAGTACGATGAAAAGCATAGGATGAGAGAATAATATGGCCATGAAGCACCGCTCCAAACCATTCCTAAAATTCATCAGTATCTTAAATACTGTACCAAGCACCTAAATTCTCCAGCATGTTAGGTAAGAAGTACGTCTGGATGATTTTACAGATTTCTACAGTACTGATAACTATATACCCTATTCCTTGCACATAATAATGCAGCAGCAAAACAAGATTTCCTGCCATAAATGGGGAAAACCCTGTAACGAGCTCACAGAACTTCATTTGTTTCATTTAGTGAAGTGGCTTCTCTCTACCAAGTGAAGAAACTTATGCAACTTTGGACCGTTGGATTGAATTCGATGATGATTTGATGGTCATTAAAAGTACAAATTAATTTGCTCTGTTAAAATTTGCAGCGGAGAGAACCCAAATGCTGGCAAATGGCTGGTGATTCAAACTTATTAAATAAAATATTTATAAAATATATATTTATAATAATATATTTTGTATCATCTCAACACCACGTAACTAATTACATTCTACGAATGGTGTGCCACTAGCTGTAATAAAGAAAACAAGATATCTAACAAGCACAACCATGCACTTACCAGTCTGCTGTCATTCCATCTTGACTTGTGACAGCTCTGAGAGCAACAACATGGGAATGTGTTCTTTGATCACCTTGAACTCCAACAGATCTCACTGGCAAGAACACTGCAAACGCTTGCCAGATTGAATCATAAAGCCCAGCATCCTTGATTGATTGAATGAAAATCTCATCAACCTAGAGGGAAGAAAAACCTTCAGAGTCAAATCATAAAGGAGAATCGAAGTTGTGGATGCATGAAGATGCATAAACGTCACGTACCTGACGGAGGATGTCTAAGGCATTGCCTTCAGTCACGTCACCTAGGACTCGTACAGCGAGACCAGGTCCAGGAAATGGATGACGTTTTAAAAATCCCTCAGGAACATCCAAGATTCTCCCTAATTGGCGAACCTTTAAAACACAGAAAGGAAATCACCAAAATCAATGCTTCATTTACACATATGCATGCAAATGAGAAAGTATGCACTCAGGATTTAGGCAATCAGAACAAGTGAATGGGTAAAGAATGAAACCTCATCCTTAAATAGAAGTTTAAGGGGTTCAATAAGCTTCAATTTCATGTCCTTGGGAAGCCCTCCAACATTATGATGGCTCTTAATAGTATGGGAATGATTTCTTCCGCTTCCAGGTGGTGGACAAGACTCAATCACATCCGGATACAGAGTTCCTTGCACCAAGTAAGATGGTTTGCTTCCTAGTTTAAGCTCTAAATCTTGTGCAAAAGAATCAAAGATATAGATAAACTCTTTTCCAATTATTTTTCGCTTCATCTCAGGATCTGTTACACCTTTCAAACCATTAAGAAACTGATCTGAAGCATCAATGCATGTAACTGGTAAATGAAGATCCTTTTCAAAAGTTTCCATCACACGCTCTCTCTCCTTATACCTGTATAAACGAAGAATAAACGTTGTGGGAAAGCAGCATGGATACACATATTTAGCATTTATGTTCTGCAAAATAAGAACCTGGTTTATTGAGGAATAAAATGATCTTCTCACCTAAGTAGTCCATTGTCAACAAAGACGCAATGAAGCCTGTCTCCGATTGCCTTATGGACAAGAGTAGCGGCAACTGTGGAATCCACGCCCCCTGATAATGCACAAATGACATGTTCTTGAGGCCCCACTGTATCTTTTATGACTTTTATTTCTTCATCCAACACATTTTCCATCTTCCAGCCTGCCGTGATTTTACAAACATCAAAGAGAAAGGACCGCAGTGTTTCCATTCCTTCGGGCGTATGTGTCACCTATAAATGAGACAATAGCAATCTTAACATATGACAGCAGAGAAAACGCTAGAAAAATTAACAAAAGAAAATAGAACATTTAATTCATGAAGATGCTGCAATTTATATTATTTAGCATTGGTGAAACAAACATCTTCGACAAATTACGTAACTTGAAGCCAAAGCAAAATCTCACAAAACGATCTAATAACAAAAATAAAGGATCGCCAATACACTCACTAACCTCGGGGTGATACTGGAGGCCATAAAACTTCCTTGTTGGGTTCTGTATGGCCGCTACAGACCCTTGTTCGCTCCTTGCCACCACCTCAAACCCATCAGGCAACTTTGCAGCCTCATCACCATGGCTCATCCAGACGAACTGTTTGGAGCCAACGTTCTTCGACCCGAAAAGCCCACAAGGCTTCTCCACATGAATTTCCATCCTCCCATACTCTTGTTTCAGTCCAACCTTCACCTCCCCGCCCAGCCTCTGCACTAGCAACTGGAGTCCATAGCAAATGCCGAGCACAAAAACGCCATTCGACTCAGCCCATTCAATAAAACCATCAGGAAAACTTGGGGAGTCAGGGGTGTGGACGGAATGGGGGCCGCCGGATAAAATAACGACACTAGGCTTGAGGTCGATTACGGATTTGAGAGGTGAAGTGCCAGAGATACAGAGAGAGAAAACAGAGAGGCTTCGGATTCGACGAGTGATGAGGTGAGTATATTGGGAACCATAGTCTAAAATCAAGACCAGGTTTGACTTGACGGCTTTGGGATCCATGAGGATGTATAGTCCGGCGGGTGACGATGGTCTTCAACGGTGCACCCTTCCTATGGAGCCGCTTGTGACAATTGAGTGCTCTCTTATATGCTCATTGCTTAGGGTTTTATGTTTGGCGGGAACCAGGCGCTGTTAGTCCAATGCAGGCGCATGAATCAGTTACGCACACACCCAAATTCACAAAAAGGAAAATATTTAAAAAAACAAAAAACAGAATCGTTTTTTTGTTTTGTTTTCTTTTTAATGGAAGAGAAATTAGGCATAAAAAAAAAAAAGAGTGCCGCAAGGAAAAAGAAGCATGGCCCATGCATCATGCACCACATATTTAATTTATTATTATTTTTGACTAATTTATTAAATTATTAATCTATTATTATCTATCAATTACTTATTATTAATTAATTAATTTTTTATTAAATATAATAGTACTTTAATATGATAAATTAGTTCTTCAAAGAATATATTCTATGTTATGAAAAAAGAGAATATCATTTTTGGACCATTCATAATAGCATATTTATTCTCTATAGTTGCTTTTATTTTGAATAGACAATCTCAACTTATTTTATCTTTTAGATTTATAATTTTTAAAAATTATTCCTGTTGATTATATATAAAATGATATCTTTATCAATGAGGCTAATGATTAAAGTGGATATTTTTTAAAAAATTAACACATATTTATTAACTAATTTTTTAATATTTGTAAATTTATATATACAATAAAATGAATTTATATATATATTTTTTGTTACAAAGGATGGTATGGACCTTCACTATGTTGCACCTTTCCCACTGCCCGCCCGTATAAGAAATAAGTTGATTCAAGCAAATCATATTATACACTCTATAATTTATGTTGGTTTTGGTTTAATTAAAATACACAACAGATATTTTTAGCTAAATCGTTCAAATAAACTCAGGCCAAAAGAAGGTTCAAATAAACGGAGGTATATATGTTGCCCGGCAATGGAATCTGTTCTTCAACTTGGGAAAATGAAAAAGGAAATCCCAGTCACGTCCTTAAAAAATATAACTTGTTAAAAATTTTAATACTGCCTCCGGTCCTAATTATAAGAACTAGTTGACTAATTTGATAAGATTAACTAAATAAGTTAAATTAGTTATTTGTAATAAATATGTGTTGTCTTTTCTAAAATATCCTTACTAATCAAGTATATTAGTTAGAGCCACCATTGTTAGAACTTAGAAAGACTATTTTGAAAAAAAATATATAAATATGAGGGACAAAGTGGATTGGAATCTTATATCTAGGATCAAAATAAAAATCAAATAGGGTCTTATATTAAGGATCGGAGGTAGTAATAAGTAAACAACATAGACTTTATTATTATTATTTAGTAATTATATTTATTTCTTAAAATCACATAATTTTTTTTGCCATAGCTGCTCACGATTTTGCTAAGTTTAAATTTTTATAATTATTAAGTAAATATGTGAATTTTAGGAAAAGTAAATTGAAAGATTTTCACTCTTTATTCTTTTTCTATCAATATATTACTACCCTTTTTCTTTTAATTTTTAGTTCAGTGTCAATATGCTTTCATTTCTCGATGAAGTACTTCAATTTTGCTTTATTAATACCATCAACACTATATAGAGGCTAAAAAGTATCAAACGAGCAAAGTTTAAAGGTTCAAATAAAAAAATATAGGGATCAAATTAAAAATTGAGAGAAAATATTAAAATAGAATGGAGGATGTTCTCATAAAAAGAGTAATCGATGTGCCCTCTATTAACACTATGTTTTGGGGTTCCGTGTTTCTTGAAAGCTCAATCTAATTACACGGACAGTTTGATTATATTGATTCCTTATATAGAATCTAATTAGACCTCATCAACAGCACAAAAGCAGATTTCAACTTACAATTCAGCAGCTTGTTTCATTCTTCAGAACCAAATGAGAAAACTTATGCTTAAATAAATTTAGTGCCCGGCAACATTTTGAGACCCTAGTAAGCGGCACAATAATCCCACGACTGATGGAGGTTGCTGACATAGAGGCTAACATATGTCACGATGTATCACACTTCTGTGGTATCCATCCCCGATATGATTTCCAATATCAGTTCTTGGAGAACATCTTCCTGCACTTCTGTCACAGTATCATCAATATCAACTTGAACATTTAGCCATGATCGCCGTCTGGCCAAGTCCTTTTCGAGAATCTGTTCTAGCGTTCTTGGTGGTTGATGGCGTTGGTGATGATGCAAGTCGATGAATTCTTTAACTTCATCAACCATCATTCTCTTCAAGACATATGATTGGACATTTGGTTTCCCAATTGAAATATGACGTGGGAATCTACATAATTGCTGGTATGTATCCATGAAGACTTCCATGACATAGTCAAATAAGATTGCACTGCCAGAGAGTTTGTGCATAAACCCTTTTAGCTCCTCCAAGGGGGATGGATGCATTAGTTGGTCTGGTAACTCGCAGTTCATCACCAGTTCATCCCATTTCAGGCTCAACGCCTGCAAAATTTCTCTGTCGCAATCTGACTCTATCGAGGTAATTAGATTATTCGCTAGGTCCGAAGAGCATCTTGGAAGATCAGCAGAGTGGTGATCTCCAGAATTATCATTCACTGGCTGAATTGGCAACTCAACTACATAAGTCCTGCAGTGTTAATTTACTTGACAAAAGAGAGACCAGTAAATGAATTGAAAAACTGCATCTCATGATTTAATTGAAACCATACCAGGTTGGGAGGCCACAGTTGGTGGATTGGTGACTTCCTCCCTTACAACTTGCCCAGTAGCAGAGTCAGCATTAAGGTGATCATCGATCATGTTTGTTATATCCATAGCATCCTTTACAGTCTGACATGACGAAGAGCTTGATGAAGCAACTTCTGGTGAGGAGCTCGGATCCTCGGCCACATTAGGTGAATCCTAGTCAGCCCCAAGTTTTAAGATTTCACATCAGGGATCATAACAAATAATAGGTATTACAAATGGAATAGGGAAAAGAAGGTTTCTGTGTCATTTGAAGATAATTAAGAAATATATCAACAGTTCTGTTACCATATCAGATCCATTTCCTGCACTTGTACTATCCACGTCAGAGCTCTGAGTAGGACTGTCCATGTCTTTGCTATCTTGGTCAGAGGGCACATCCATATGTCTACTTCCTTTCGAATGCAACTCATGGCCAGATTTTATGAATTTCTCAGAACCTGCTTAAGAATGAATGGATTACGTAGATGAGACAAATATTGGTTACTGTGAGTGCATGGAGAAGATTGGTAAAATATTATACAATACCTGTTGGAATCCCATTATATGCGTAACCATTGTCAGGAGGATTCATTTCGACATTTTTACTGAAACAATGTAACTCATCTTTAACTGTCTTCACAACGTCCCCTGGTGGCTCATTATTGTGCTGCTCCTCAATTCTGCAATTTAATATCTCAGATAGATTTTTCGTAGCTTCAACATGCGTGGTGTGTATATTCTGCAGTGAAGGGCTGACTGAGCCTTGTGTTATGTTCCTACCACAACACCCATGAACTGAAGCATCATTCTTTCCTCGACATAACATAAAGGCTCTTATCTTCATCTTCTCTCTCTTCTTGGAATCAAGTGATAGCTTCCCTACTTTTGCAAAAGCAGAATGGACACCGCTAGCTGATTTCCTCCTAACACTCTCCAATCCCTCGGCTTCGTCACCACCAGCTTCAATTCCTTGGCAACTATAGGGAAATTTATGCGTCCTTTTATTAGCAGTACCCAACCTGTGTCCCTTTTTCTTTACTCCCAGCGCATGAGTTAGCTTTCTCTTTGCATGAGAAAACTGAAAATATGAATGCTCCCCAGATGGCACATTATAATTATGCGTACCATGAGAATGAAGGGGATAGTGACAACCAGCATCTGTAAAATTGTGTACTTTAGTTGGTCTAGGTTCAAAAACTAAAATTCTTTTTTTTTTTTTGGTGCTGCAAAAAAGTACTTTTCTATTTAACGTTGCAACCACATCTACCAAAGTACTTACATGGAGCTTCACACTGAGTTGCATGACTTCTCTGAGAGTTCATCCATCTGGATTCAAAGGAAGATCTGGTCAACATTTTTTGCCCTGCCTGGTACTGTTCTTTTCCTGATAGAGAGTTCTGCTCTTGAGCAAGTCTTAGGAAGAGCTCCTTGTTTGAGTATAAAATCTGTAAAGCATCTAAGAATTGATAAGGTTGGGAGATTGCTCCATCTTTGCACAGATATTTCCCGTTGATGAAATTCCGAGCTACAACCTTTTTTGTTGCTTCATTTCCCCTATGAACTATTGCTACCTGATCATTCTTCACACAGCTTATACTCTTGCAACCAAAATAATATTTTCTCTTAAAACTTACCTGTAGCCAGAATTCTTTCGTTAATGCCTCCTAAATAACTATTAATATGCTAAGAAGAGAAGAGTGGGCGTGATGCAATTTACGAATCTCCATGAGAAACTGTTCAAATCAATACTCTAAATTGAAATTTATCTGAAACATCGAGACTAGATAGATAAAAAAATGATTAGGATTGGATTTCAATTACCTCGATCGTTTAACCGCTCAAATGAGGAAAGTAGTAGAAATAGAATGGGATCTACACTAATAAATGCCCCCACCTCTAGCTTTATCTCTTTTTTTCACTTGAACAGTTAAGTAATTGAAGAAATCCAAATCCGTTAGGATCGAACTCTGACAATGAGTTCTACGAGGGCAAATCTCATGTATGTTTTAATCTTTTATATGTTTTAATCTTTTATCTCTTTACCTATATTTCTTCACAGTTCACAGAACTTCAACAAGAATAAGGGACTAATTATTCTGCATGCAGCGTGATTAAGAGATCACATAGATAGTATAATAATTAGCAAAAATAATCACTGTAGCTAGTTTAACTGGCAACTGCATCGTGGATTCGGATTCATGAACCTTGAAGTGACCAACTTTGACGAACTTACTTTAGTGTGATTTTGAGAGTTCTTTTCGTCAACTATGGTGAGAACATCCGGCCTACTTCCTGGGTTTCCATGTTCTGCAGCTTGGAAAAAGAATTCACGGGTCATAAGCTAGAGACGTAATTAAAAAATTGATCGTAAAGCTTCTTTAACTATCGGAATATTTTGGCGAGAGGCAAAAAACGCATGTGCGTTGATGAAACTAACATTCTTTCTTGAATAAAGTCCATGTTAATGTAGCCTACAGGCAACTCAAATCTTTTCGAGAAACAAAATCGAAGAACACTTCTTACCAATGGCATGTATATTGGAGCGTCTGGAATTAGAGACCAAATTTTTCGTGGCTTGACCTTCCCGAAAATTCAAGATTCTGTATAGTCGTGAGCTGCAACCTGTCTCGCACACTTGGCTCACAGTGGCTACTTTTGGAGATGAAGATGATCCTCTCGCCATGACGAACAGAAAAGCTAGCTAGTTTTCCAGCTATATTATCAGCTATCTTTCGTCAGTTTCAACCAAAAGAATTAATTTCATATATAGTCTAAAGTACGACAAGCATCCATGCAAGCACAAATAGAAGAGCTGGAGCCCAGAAACTGAGAGAACATTTTATCACAAAAGAATGAAAACGATATTCTGCAAAAATAAATAAATTAATAACGGGAGTGATGGATGCCTAAAAAATTGGTAAACTAAGAAAATAGTTAAACGGGTATTTTTATAAATAATGAATGATCATATTCAAAAGACCGAATGGCTATTTTATATTGTGAAACTCAACACAAAATGGTATAATTTTTACGTTGAAACTAAATCTTTCTCTGTATTAAGATCATAAGAAAGGAAATTCCACCTGGGGAAAAATGATGACACCGGGGAAAATGGGTGAACTTTCTCAACTTCCGATGCGACTGAAGGAGTGGGTGAGCCCCAGAGGTGGGTCACACAAATACAAGTCACTACAAAATCATCAGTTCTAAATCCTGGAGAAGACGATTCATTATCCGCCAACAACAACATACAATTAGGACGCTAACCAACGCTAACCTTCACGAATCACACACCCGATTATCAGAGTTCATGCTTGATGATTTCTTTATAATCCCAGAACTCTTCAGTCCGATCCAAATGCGAAGAAAAGAAAGAAATATGATCCCCGATTAGGCTATGATTTGAGGAGCGAGACAAGAGCAGAGTCGATCGAAAGGGTCGAACTACTGCAGCATTCTGCACAGAAGCAAGCAAGGACGCAGCACAATTGCGTAGCCGAGGGCTTGAAAAAACTGTGATCAAAGACGTTGAAGATATATATATAAATGGAAGCACATGTTACAGAGAAGCATGAAGCTTAGAAGACCCCAAAAAGGCAGACTATATATATTCCATATATGACAATGAAATATTTCATATGTAAAACTTCTTCCATTGTCTTCTAGTCTGAGACCATCAGGTATGTATGATGATGTACACAAATCGGCGCCGCTGGGCCCTGCAATCATTTTGTGGAAGATTTGTGTTTAACGTGTGGAGGTATTATATCACGTCTGTTCCTTTTAATGCAAATAACAGCATATTCATGTTTCTCCCATCGTTGCTTGTCGCTTTCGGTGATTCTTAAAATGTGGCCATCTCTCCTACACAAATCCCTTGTTTCTCTCTGCTCTCTGCCATTACTATGATGGTGAGAAAGTAAGCATTAACCTCTTCCCTAATTAAGATGACAGAAAACGATTTTTTTTTTTTGGGTTTGAGTAGAGATAGAAGACGAAATTAAATTGTATTATTGTTGAACGTAGTTTTTTCCCCAGTTATTATTGCTTAATTGCATGCTAACTAGCTAGCGGATTGCTTTGGGGCCATATATACCAACACCTTCAAAACACACTACGTCACACCTTGAACTTGTTCATCTTCTCTATTTGATTTTCATGCACAGACAAACGTGGTTGGTGCATATTATCATATACTGATATACACTTTTTTATTGGGAACACACACACACTCTCTCTCTTAACCGAAGTTATTCTTCATTCAACGAATATCCTCTGCGGATATAAAAATCAATACGTTATATATAGGCGTATGTATAGGCGTAGTTAGCTTTAAGTATAGCTTCCGTTGTCGTAGTGGTATTAAGTGTGGCTTTTTAGTCCTGGTTAAAATTATTAAATGGGTTGTTGTATTTACAAAATTGTTCTGAACCACAAATCAAACAACGCAATAAAGGCTTTTATTTAGTACTACCTCCGCTCCTTAATATTATTTCTGGTCCTAATTATAAAAGCTAGTTGATTAATTTGAAGAAATCAAGAAAAAAAGTTAAGTTCATTATTTGTAATAAATATGTTTTGTCTTTCCTAAAATATTCTTACTAATTAAGTGTATTGGTTAGAATTATCATTGTTAAAAGGACTACCTTAGAAAAAAAATATATAAATATGAGAGACAAAATGGATTGGGGTCTTATATTTAGGATCAAAATAAAAGTCAAACAAGGTCTTGTATTAAGGACAAGAGGTAGTATAAGAACTAGTTGGCTAATTTGAGTAGATTAAGAAAATTAATTAAATCAGTTATTTGTAATAAACAGGTGTTGTCTTTTCTAAAATATTCTTACTATAATTACAAGAACTACCTTAAAAAAATAGATAAATATGAAAACAAAGTAGATTAGAGTCTTATATTTAGGATCAAAATAAAAGTCAAACTAACTCTTATATTAAAGATCGAAGGTAGTATTTAGTACTACATCCCCTCCTTAATATGAGAGCTAGTTTGGGGTTAAATTTGTTATCAAATATAAGAGATTAATTCATTTTAATTTACCTCCCAAATTTATGATATTTTATCCAAAGCATTTTTATTTGTTGTAAAGGGTTTTTACCAAAGGATAGTTTCAATATACATGATTAAGATAATTTAGAGAACTTAACACATTTATTATAAATAACTAATTTAATTATTTTTTATGTTTTTAAATTAGTTATTTAGATGTTATATTAAGGATATGAAATAATATGTGGTGAATCAATGTCAGAATGATGTAAGCTGAAATATAGGAAGACTGGCGTGCGCCGCAGGTTTAGGCAAATTTGGACAACGACCTCGGCGCGTCTCTGACTTTGGGTTCATATTGTTGGGCTTCTTTCTTCGGTTGAAGCCTTCAAGGGGCTGATTTTTTGCTTTTGGAAACAGACTTTGGGCCTAAATTGACCCCAAAATTAAAACAATGGGAGGATTACAAAAGTTAAAAAAATGATAAAAAAAATTAAAAAGACGGAATCGAATAATCTTTTTGCCTTTTTGTCGACGCAAGTTATGCGAAAATATGTTAACTTATAAAACTAGAAGAGTGCTTAGGTAAAAATTAAATCATAATTTTATAATATGCAAAAAAAATATATAAAGGGAAATTTGTTTCAATTCGGATAAAAACATTTTTAAAAAGTGCTCTGGGATTCTAAATTCCTCCTAAGTTTAAAATTTTTAAAGTCATTCCCTCTATTATACTCCTCCGGTTCTTAATATAAGACTTAATCCTAAATATAAGACTTATTTATCATATTTATTAATTTTTTTTAAATTACCGCTATGGATACTCCTTCAACCATAGTCAAGTAAGTGAGAGAAAAAGGATATTAAAAAAGATGATTATGGTATTTTAGGAAAAATATATCATATTTATTATAATTAACTAACTTACCTAACTTTATTGATTTAATTAAATTAGTTAAATAGGTTTTATATTAAGAACCAGAGGAATATATCTATCGTTGTTTTAAACTTTTCATTTTGTTTTGAATCTTTCATTATTTTTATCCCATATCTGGTCAAATTTTTTAACTATATCCTCAACTATATCAGAACTTAGAGAGAGAATTAGATAAATTTAAAAGACGGTTAAATGGGGTATTTTAATTTTTAGTCAATATATGGCGCGACTAATATTCTACATTAATTAAAATTCCTATCATGTGACATAACCTTAAGGAAAAATAAATACGGACTGTAGGGAGTAGTTATTTCACTATAAAAGTTTGAAGTTCGGTTCAATATACACCCTTTGCTTATTTTCGTAATTGATGATGCATTGAACCTGCTGGTCAAAAAATGATGCTTTGAACCTGTAAAGTTAATAAAAATAATTGTATAATTAGAAACAACAATATAACTAAGATTGTTTTAAAAATTAAAACCCCCCCCCCCCCCAAAAAAAAAGCGATGGATGAAAAGGAACCGAACAAGTAAATTAGGACCATTGTAAATAAATAATAGAAATAATTGGGATCAAATATTCCTTTTAAAGTCTAACACGAACACCTTAACAATACACACTGAAACATGGAAGTATTGTTGTATATGGACGCCGTGTCGTGGCAACATGCGTCATCTTCACCGCCGTGGCTTGCTGGTAATCTTTCCTTGTCCCTTTTCGCATCTTATTATAATATCCTGCAATCTTCGATGGAACCAAGGAATCCACCGGAGCACAAGAATATATATATATAGATATCACTACAAAATTTGTAATGGCAATAGAAGGGCAACAAGTTTTTCTGGACTTGATGCCGTTACTGATCTCGTGCTCTGAACCGGCAATGGATTTGTAACTTGTGAAGAAGAGTACTCAACAATACATTATACATGGCTTTGGAGAAGATTTTCTGGATTGTTCTAGTTTCTACTCTATTCTTGCTGCTCCATGACACTCGTATGATAGCTGGGAACGTTGCTGACAATGGCGATTCCACTCCCAGGAAGCCTGGTTGCAGCAACAATTTTGTTCTGGTATTCCATACCCTTTTCCATCTTTTGCTAATTTTTCTTTGAATCTTGTTTGGTTTCACATCCTTCTTCTCCACACATGCATTTCAAAGGAATTTGAAATGAGTCATATAAGAGCGTCTGCAAGTTCTGGGTCTAAACTCAATATCTTGGGACCCACGAAAACTCAGTCTTTGCCGTTGTTATATCCTTGAGATGTTTAAAAATTTAGATCAGATTGATATTGTGATGTTAGATTGTATCTAGGCTATCATCATATGTAGGCCGTTATCATCATAAATATTTTCTCTTCTTTTCTTTTCTTTTTTCTTTTCCCTTTTCAGGTAAAAGTGAAAACTTGGGTGGATGGCAGAGAGGATGCTGGGTTTGTTGGCATGAATGCCAGATTCGGAAGAACTATTGAATCAGAACAGAAAAATGCTCTCAAATCTCGCCTTGTTCTTTCACACCCTGGAGAGTGTTGCAGTACAGACAATAAGGTTATTTGCTCATACATAATATTAATCAACTGTACTTTGGTCACTGAGATAGCAAAAATTCGCAATGATTTTGAGATAACCATGCATAATCTGGGTTCTTCTAGCTTGCTGGAGAAGTGATCTTGGCACATCGAGGCCACTGCAGATTCACAACAAAGGCAACTAATGCACAAGCTGCTAATGCTTCGGCTATCCTCATCATAAATTTTAAGGAAGGTAAAATTAACCTGTTTGTTAAGCTTTGACAACAGAGCACCACATATATAATACTATCTCTGATCCTTAATATAAGAGCTAGTTGACTAATTTAAATAGAATAAGAAAATTAATTAAGTTAGTTATTTGTAATAAATAAGTGTTGTTTTTTCTAAAATACTTTTGCTAATCAAGTGTCATTTGATGAAACATTTAATATGTGCAACTACTACAAAGACTACCGTGGAAAAAATGGATAAATATGAAAGATAAAGAGGATTGATGTCTTATATTTAAAACCAAATTAAAAATCAAACTAGCTCTTATATTAAGGATTAGAGGTAGTAGCTCTTTAAATATTCAATATCAAGAAAGATAAAGATGCTGGAATGATAGGTTTGCTTCCATTATCCATTTGTTATAGCCAGTTTATTTTTGCTAGCAGAACTTTTCAAGATGGTCTGTGAAGCTGATGAAACCCTTTTAGACATACACATTCCTGTTGTCATACTCCCAAAAAGTGCAGGAAAAAGGTTGAAGAAAATGCTGACGACCTCTTCACCTGGTGAGGCTTCTCCTAGTCTTTATGATATTTTAACACGAATTGTTCATGCTTTCAGCGTGTTGCAATTGTTCCTATTGACTAACAAGACTAACATGTCATAACATTTAGAAATTTCTTTAAGTAGAAGTTCTTGGCTTTTCTTTCAAAAAATCAAGTTGGGAAATAGCCACATTTGGACCTATCATTTGAGTCTCCCTGTCCTTTACCTAAATTTTCTGGGTAGCATTTTAAAAGTTTTTCCCCCCCTTTCTGCAGTGTTTGTGCAACTATACTCACCACGTCAACCTGCAGTTGACGTAGCAGAAGTAATTCTATGGTTGATGTCAATAGGGACCATAGTGTGTGCATCATATTGGTCAGCATGGAACACCAGAGAAGCAGATATTGAACAAGACAAGCTATTAAAGGTCAGTTTTCTCAACTGTTTTAAACATAACTTCACCTTTCCTTAAGCATCATTATTCTTTTGGTGCACTGGAATAGTTGCTTATCTAAGCACTCGCTTTCAAATGTTGTTTCTATAGGATGTTGTCGAGGAAATGCCAAGTGCTACAGATGGAGGTGCTAGTGATGTTATAAACATAAATATGAAAGCTGCAGTCCTTTTTGTTATAGCCGCTTCAACTTTCCTGTTCATAACGTACAAACTTATGTCATTGTCATCGTGGTTCATTAAGCTTCTGGTTGCTCTCTTCTGTATTGGTGGAACCGAGGTATATGCAGTCCTAACTGAACTCTGTCCAAATTTCTAAATGCTAAATCCGTAGAGGCAGACAGAGAGAGAAGGCAATATATACCACAATGCATGAGTGCGCTTCATGAAAATCTTACGTCTTTCCCATCATCTTATTCAAATATTTGTTGGTTTTGACTTTATGTTCTGCTTTAAGTTAGCCGTAACCGTAGTTTCTTGTACCTGCAGGGATTGCAAATTTGCTTGGTTGCTTTATTTTCAAGGTGCGAATATCTCATCTTCCTTTTATCAGGATCTTACTTGTGGAAAGTTATGAACTTCGTGTTTTGGCATATTTCTATTGATATTACCATGAGTTAGTTTATGTCTTCATTTGGTAAGCTTAAAATGGATCAGACCAAGAACTAATCCCACTGTAGAGTCTTACTCTAACCATGTTATCATACATTTTGTGTTCCATTAGGTGGTTCGAGCGAGCTGGCGAGTCATACATTAAAGTTCCTTTCTTTGGAGCTATCTCGTACCTGACTTTTGCTATTTTCCCATTCTGCATAGCATTCTCTATCCTTTGGGCAATTTATCGCAAAGCCTCCATTGCTTGGATCGGTCAAGACATACTTGTAAGAACAGATTTCCCCCGTCTTGAAAATCGTTTTCCCTCTTTCTCTCTCCATATTTTTCCAGGAAAAGTTCAAAATTTTAGCTGTGAGAGTACCATTTGTGCATAGAAATATGCACCCTGCAGGCTTTTATAGGTCAACATCACATGCTAAATCAGGAAGTTAAACCAGCATTGGCACTGTACCTCCGAGGAAAATGATCTTTATGAGAGCTTCCTTTGATTTCTACTAACAATTTCACTATTAAATCTTCTTCCAACTCTACTGAATATAACAATCTATGCATTTACTGAATTTGATATTTGGAGTTTCTATTCTTGATACTGAGTTGACGGCAAGCTACCATGTCTCTGCTTGGCAAGCAGCATGGTTTAATAATCTTTTCTTTTTGCAATAATCATTCAAACAGGGAATTGCGCTCATGGTAACAGTTCTACAGTTTGTGCAAATACCTAATCTCAAGGTAGTAATTTCAGCTCATGCTATCATCTATAGAAAGTTATTTTAATGAAGTAATGTTAAGATGGATAAAGTTTCCCCCTCTCTGGGAGTCATCATGTAATACTCAAGTCTAATTTGTACATTCCGTTGCTTTTTATAAGGTAATATGATATGCTCCTTTTACAATTGATAGAATACTTACTTGATTTGAATTTTTATAAATTAGGTGGGCACTGTTCTTCTCAGTTGTGCATTTATCTACGACCTGTTTTGGGTGTTTGTCTCAAAGAAGCTGTTCAATCAAAGTGTGATGCTTGAGGTTAGTCCTTTTATTTTTCACATAAAATCATGAGACTTATAAAGAACCTATGTCATGGCATTAACAAAGAACCCACGTAATACGTAATTTAATATCTGGAGATTTTCCAATAGGTAGCCCAAGGTGGTAAAAGTGGAGAAGATGGTATCCCAATGCTGCTGAAGTTTCCACGCATTATTGACCCTTGGCATGGTTACAACATCATAGGATTTGGAGATATTCTTATACCAGGTCTGCTGGTTGCATTCTCACTCAGGTTTTGGCTCCTCCTTAGTCCTTAGCTGTCCTTTTTGTCATTTAAACCATTTTACCGTTCAAATTGTCAGAATGAACCCCAAACTCCAACTTCGACAAAAGCAAGATGGTAACTTTTTTCTTTCAAGTAAAAATTAAACTAATTTTTTGGAAAATTGAACTGGGGACATTTTTAACAATTGACAATGTCCAAGTGGGCCAAATAATAATTGAAAAATCACTTGGTTTTTGTGCTTGTTTACACATTTTGTTGTTTTGCCATTGGCAGACAAGTGTAATGGTAATTTCCCCTTCCTTATGCTAGTTGAAGAGTAAAGGTTTTCTGATGAACAGCATGGGCCATTAATGCAGGTACGATTGGCTGGCAAATAAGAATCTACGACATGGATACTTCTTGTGGGCAATATTTGCATATGGCTTTGGTGAGGCTAACTAGCAATCAACTTGTCTTGTTACTGGGCGAGCTAACCCTTTCCACAAAGTACATCTTTTTTATTACTGAAACTGAATGAAAGAATGACTTTGACAGGTCTCATGATTACATACTTAGCACTGAACTTGATGAATGGGCAAGGCCAACCAGCACTGCTCTACATTGTTCCATTCACCCTCGGTGGGTTTTTGTGATGAAAATAACCTGAAAATTGCCCATGAATTTCTCAAACAGCTATAGTCATATGCAAACAGTTTCTTTCTTTTCTTCCTCTTCGTCATGCTGACAGTTTCATTCATTGATGCAGGGACCATTCTGGCACTGGGGCATAAACGTGGGGATCTGAGAAATTTGTGGACCAAAGGAGAACCAGAGAGACCCTGCCCTCATGTCAGGCTCCAGCACAGTGAAGAATTAAACCCTAAATGATAATGTAAACCTGACATCTAATTATTACATTCAGTGTATAGTTCCCCTGTCAACGGCTCAGCATCTCAATGCTCTATCCATGAGATCATCCCCCTTTGAATGAAATTGATCCTCTTCCATGCGCCTTACGGGGTTGTGAATTGCAATGTGCTTTTGAGTTAAACCAAGAGGGAAAAAGGGAAAGAGATGAGCCAATGGAAGAAACAAGAATAAAGAGAATCTAGTAAGCCTACATCAGCAAAATTGTTGGGACTTAGAGGCCCCACTGCTGTAGAGGGTACATGTAGACAAAAAACTGAGGAAGGCAATGAGGCATACAGAATTGATCAAAAATTAATGTGCATTCTGAAGTTTCTGAGTTACAATCGGCTTAGTTTGGCATTATTGCCTCTTGCAACAGAACAAAAGCAAGAAAGAACCCAACAAGACACGAACTGATTCATCTTCAGTTCAGGCATTGCCACATAGGAGTACTCAATTGTCTTGTTAATATGCGGTTAGTTTATTTGCCACTCTTAACTAAACACTCTCGGGATGAGAAACTACTTTCGACTCGTCATAGGTCTTAGTATATTATTAATGAAGATAATGTTAATTGTTAATGAACAATGTTTTAAGTTGAAAGTACACATAATGGCTACGAAGAGGATAGCTGTTAGCCATCAACAAACAAGACAGAAACAAGAACAAAGCTTGAAATGGAGCCGTTGGAATAAATGAAGAGCCAAGTAAAGAGATAGAGATGCTGATTTCAAGAACATTAATGTGTTGTTTTTTCTTATTCAGTTATTCCCATTTTGGTTCTCGCTAGAAAGAAATAGAGTTGTTGGCCCCATAAAGAAAAAGCGAAAGAATTTAGAATGTGACTTGTTTTGTTGCTTTTGACAGGAGTAACCCATAAAGCAGGTAAGGGCGGTAATAAAAAGAGAGGGGTTAGAGGCTCCATGCTTGCATGTGAGTTTAGGCCGGGATTCCTAAGTGGGTCCCGCCAGGTGAGCTGTCCGGCACATTATCTGCTCCAAAGGGAGATTAGGGTCTTGCGGTGGTGAGGGTCTGGGGCCTTCTAAAGTAGGGCCCACTTCAGAATTCGGTAGAATTATAGGGATGTGGACTTAATCCGACGGCTGAGATAGCTCCATCTCATTCCCAACGGAATAAATGTGTGAGAGTGAAGTTGAGGATCTCCATACGGCATTTTAAAAATCCAGAGAACTCCAAAACTAAACTTCTTTTCAGCTGAGTTCTGTGGGTGACGAGATCGCGAAATAGGAGCGCAAAAAAAAAAAAAAAAAAACTGAGATAGTAAATTGATATATTCTGAAATTAAGAGATCAGGAATGTGTCTATCCAGCAACAGGGGGGGGGGGATCAAAGCGGTGTGTGCTTTTTTGCAAGGAACAAAAAACCGGACCGGGCATCAAACCGGTCGAGATAGTGGGTCAAGGGTTACTGGTCGAACCGAGGTTGAACCGGGGTCGGACCGGTCATATTAAAATAATATAATTAATTCATAATATTAAAATAAAACAAAATTCATAAATAATAATCACTAAAAAAAGATGAGAAGCTACAAAAGTAGTAGTTTAAATATTTAATAGTACCAAGCAAACATTAATGAAATGTATATCTTAACTAGGGAAAATCAAAATCATCACTAAGATCATTTGCATGGGCTGAGATGTCAACAGCTGGACAAGGAAAAGCAGGAGCAACAACATCATCTTGTAAAGGTGGAGGGTCAGCAATGTTCATATCTTCATCACCTATATAAGACAGTGACCAACATTAAAGATTATACAAATAACTATATATTGGTATAAGAATAGAGTCTTAATTAAATATATAAACCTTCATTAGCACTCTCAAGAGTTGTTGAATTGGCAGTGCCGTCATTGTTAAGGACGTTTTCCAATGTATCCACATCTCTATCATCAAACTCCGGAATGGGATCTTCTTCAGCCACCCAAAAATCCACCATATCAATGTTTTCATAGTCAATTGGATCATAACTTTTGCTATTCTTCAATGTACTCCTTTAATGACAAACAAAATATTAGATAAATATAAATCAATTAAAAAAAAACTAAAGTTATTCATTGTTTCCAAGATTACCTATGCTTCAATCGCAGATTATAATTGGTGAAAACCAAATCATTCAGTCTTTTATGTCCCAATCTGTTTCTTCTTTTCGTATGAATTCTTTCAAATAAGCTCCAATTCCTCTCACAACCAGAAGAAGCAGAAGTTTGACTAAGAATGCGCATTGCAACACGCTGCAATTCTGGAACTGAACAACCATAATATGTCCACCATTCATCTACATAATAAAATATATTTAGTATCCAATACTATATAGAATTAGTGAATAATCATGAATACAATAAATAATAATAATACTTACAGGGGTCTAGTTTTTGAGCAGCTTTTTGACATGAAGGCCTGCTAAAAGATTCCTTGCCTTCGCGATAAGTAGTCGCTTGTTTCATCACTAGGAAGCCATCAATATCTTCATCTGAGTAAGACTCAACCACATCAATCAAAGCCATCATTAACTTTGACTTGCTAGGACAATCTGGACCATATGTAATTGCAGGATTCAACAAATACGATGCCGCATGAAGATTGGTCTTCAGATGTCTATCCCATCGAGTTTGAATGATTCTTGTGTAAGGCTTATACAATTCCTTGTTCTTCTTAAACATCTCCTTAATTGCTATTTTTGCCCTTCTCATCCCCTCATAAACGTAAGGCAATGAAGGCTTCTCATCTGAGTCCACAATTCTCAATAATTTGATGAGAGGAGATACAATCTTCACAACTTGATAACAGTCATTCCAAAACCGGTTATCTAAAATGATTGCACTAAAATTTTTCCCTGCCTCAGTCTTTGATAATCTATGGTCCACAAAATGCTTATCAACAACCAGAGCCTGCAAGTCATTTTTATGCATATATATGCTGTGCAATGTAATAAATGTCGTAGCAAATCTTGTGGCACCAGGACGCACTATTTCTTTCCAACTCGGTCTCCTCCTCAACCATGATAAGAAAACCATATGATTATATGCAAAGATAGTTACCTTGGATGCCTTTGATGCAAGGTCTGACACATTTGGCATGCTGGAAAAGTCTTTTAATATAAGATTCAGACAATGAGCAGCACAAGGTGACCAATAAATATTTTTATACTTTTCTTTAATCAACCTGCCACATGCTACATAGTTAGCTGCATTGTCAGTTACTACATGGACAATATTCTTAGGACCAATCCACTCAATGACTTCACAGAATAGAGTAAATAGAGTTTTGGCATCTTTGACTAAATCTGAAGCATCAACAGACTTCACAAACACCATTCCGTGTGTAGAATACACTAAGAAATTTATCAAAGTACGTTGCCTCACATCGGTCCATCCATCAGCCATGAGTGTGCAGCCATTGTTTTTCCATTTAGCTCGATGGCTATCTATTAGTAACTGACATTCTTTTCTCCAATCACTCAGCAAATTGGTTTTGAAATCATAAGCACTAGGGGCTTTAAACCCAGGCCCAATTGAAGCAATACCATCTACAGCTTTTTGAAATAACGGGCAATCAAATGCTTTAAATGGAATGCAATTCACAATAGCCCACTCAGCAATCAACATTTTTACATTGTGTTTCGCTTCTTTGGTTGCCAATGCACTTTTAATACCCGGTTGAGAATCAGGGGTTGTGCGAGGAGCAAAATAATTATCCATACTCCCTATAGATTTTCTCTTTTTTGCACTACTCATGATAATTGGTGAATCAACATGAGTATCTTCAATTTCCTCTTCTATATTTTCAATGGCTTTTTTCTTTGAACACTCTTTCAAAGATTCTGCCATTCTATGACGTACATCATGCGAAACTTTTTTACAAGAAGATATTTGACCAGTGATACCAGCAAGGTGTTGCTTCATCCTATTTATCCCACCACCTCTATAACTATTACCACAAAAAAGGCAGGTGTATACATTTTGTGTCCCTTCTTTCTTATAAGCAACATGTGCCCATGCAGGATCAGTTTTTGCACGCAATGAAGAAATTGGTGTAGGAGGATTGGAAGTTTCAGTGTTGGGAGTGGAAGATTGAGTATTAGGAGTGACATTATCATTTCCAGAACTTTGATTATTTGAAATATCCATCACTGCTACCTCTTGAAAAGAAAACAAAATCCATATAAAATCAATTTAATTCAGAAATAGATGCATTCAGAAAAACATAATTCAACTTATTAGTGATTAGTTTTTCTGTTTTTGACACATTTGCACAGCGCCGGTTATACATAGTTCAACATATGCAATGACATTTCACTCTTATAATTCAACATATGCAATGACATTTCACTCTTATAAGACTTGGCTGAATAAAAATCAAACCACAGCGCCGGTTATACATAGTCTAAAATCAATAATCCAGCAAGACTCATTCAGATCTCATTTATATATAGTCTATAATCAGCAAGACTAATCAGCAAGACTCATTCAGGATCTCATTTATATATACTAGTCTATAATCAGCAAGACTAATCAGCAAGACTCATTCAGGATCTCATTTACCGCAAGACTAATCACAGTAAAACAGCAAAATTCATTCGATACAAAATTACAAACCAAAACGAAAATGCAAGAAAAGGAAATAGGATGCGTATGCCAGAATACCAGAAAATATTAGCTGAGAGCCTGAGACTTGAGAGGAACCGAGAACGACAGCAGCGGCAAGGAGACGAGGTCACGAGCAGCGGCAAAGTTCGATGCGTATGCAAGAGAGTAGAGACAGACGAATTAGGAAATAGGATCAGAAATTCAGGGGCTTAGGGGTTTAGAGCATAAACAGGAACGGGGGAGGCAGTATTGGAACTCATTCTTACCGTTTCAAGTTTAGGAGAGTGGTGAAGGCCAAGCAGGGCGAGCTCAGCTTGAGGGAGACTTGCGAGCTCAGACACTCTGACTTGCGAGCTCAGATGGTTGAGGGAGACCGGAGATCAGACTTGCGATGAGGTTGAGGGAGACCGGAGATCCGACTTGCGATGACTTTGCGATTTTGGAGCTCCGCCGAACAAGGAGGTGTGTCGAAGTCTCGGAGACCGTCGTGCCGTCAATGACTCTAGCGAGCAGGGATTTTGGAGGAGGTGATTTGGTTTTAAGGAGGGAGGCCGGAGGCGAGCTGCTGGCTGCTGCGACCTGGGACACTCGGGAGCTGATGAGAGGAAGAAAGAACCAGATTCAGGGGAAAAAAAAGGGGGAACTCGACGGCAAAGGAAGGAGAAACCGAGAAAGGAAGTCCGGTTTTTTTTTTTTAAGCTAAACGACGTCGTTTAGGTTATATCAGCAAAACAAAAAAGGGAACCGGGTAACCCGCCCAACCGGGTTTACCCGGTTCTGTACCGGTTATGACCGGTTCAACCGGTTCTTTACCGGTTCGAATGTCCCCCGGTTCAGCTGGTGAACCAGACCGGACTGCAGACCGGTTCACCGGTTTTCCGGTCGAACCGGCCGGTCCGGTCCGGTTTTTTTTTCATTGCTTTTTTGTGAATCCTTATCTCTTGCTGTTATGTTCATCACCGGCCAAACGAGTCATTCGCGTTTAGAAAATAAATGAAAGGAAAGTAGGTCCGCTATATCTTTGGGGGAATAAATTAAATACTTCATTTATTCAAAATACAACGGAATCCATGGTGTCTTTGGCCCAGCAAAATAATTATATGACCTTTTAGTGCTTTTGAGTAAAACCATACTACATAGTGAGTGACGGAAATTCAAAATGAGGGGATTATGGTTGAATAGTGAGTGACGGAAATTCAAAATAAGGGGATTATGGTTGAATTTGGGGGGCATTGCGGTAATGGACAACGTCTTCAGAGTGTGTAACGCGGCATAAGGCAAGGCAGAAGCTTGTGCAACGGCAAATAGGGTTTCATGAGCAATGCAGAAAACTCTAGGGCATGTGCCCCCCCCCAAGGGCTGTCTTGTCACTTTCCCAACGGTCGCCACCTAACGGCCATCTTTTGAAGGGCTTCTTCAAGCTGGCATTTACTTTTTGTTCACTAAATACACGCATGAATGGTTAAGATTCAGGAGTGAAAAAAATGATACTAGTATGTCCCTTTCAAGTATTGAAAGGAGTAAATTGTTCTAGAGACCACGTGTTTACTAGACATGTTTAGATGAAATCCGGGCTTGAGATGGTACAAGAGAAAATGTAACTTTATTGAGGTTCCTTCAACCACCAAACGGCTCCTAACAGCTAATCAAACGGTATAAAATTAACTTAAATCTGAAGACAAAATCATTTAAAGACAGAAGAGAATAACAAGGATGACACCCTGCGTCTTATACAAGAACAAAACAACGCAGACATCCCAACTACAGCCCACCAACATCCCCCCTTCCTCCTCTTTCCAGAAAAATCCTAATCCTTCCATTATAACTTTCTTCGCTCTCTAATTACCCGCTGTCATAAAATTAAGCCCCTTGATTAAAGCTGATTAAAGCATAAAAAGTTTGTCTTTTTCTTTTCTTTTTCTCCGGGGAAGGCATAATAAATGCGCAGTGAAACTACAGACTATTACTAATTACTAATGTGCATGCAAAAGGATGGCATGGCGTCTATTGTTAAAGGATCCAATGATGTCCTGTTAGGATTTTATATATATAAAAGACTTTACAATCATAATAGAAGCTGTATTTATAGTTTGTTCACTCTTTTCTACAGTATCGGCAGCGAAAAAAAAAAAGGAATTTTTAAGCAGATAGGCCAGTGTAAATTTTTTTTTTTCAGCATACTATTAATTACCGATACAAGCCCCTGTTCCATAATTTTAGAATTATTCAAATCAAATAGAAAATATTAGAATATACTCAAACGAGCGAAAAATCACTCAATACATGCATCTGTACTGGCACTGCGTGCCGCAGAAGTGACTGTGGTCCATTATTGTTATTTGGCAGGAAAAAGCACAGTGACCACTTCCACTATAAAACGCCTCAAATCATCCTATTCATCTGTATCCACTGAAACTTGCTTTGAGAGCTGGGTGAAAGGAAGAAGCTTATTCTGGGGAGAGAGCTTGAGCGAGCAACCATGGACACGAAGGAAGATGTGAGGGTCGGAGCAAACAAATTCTCAGAGAGGCAGCCGTTGGGCACGTCTGCTCAGACCGACAAGGACTATAAGGAGCCACCACCGGCACCCTTGTTCGAGCCAGGTGAGCTCAAGTCATGGTCTTTCTACAGAGCCGGTATCGCAGAGTTCGTCGCCACCTTCTTGTTCCTCTACATCACCATCTTGACTGTCATGGGTGTCAAGAGGTCACCAAAGTGTGCCTCTGTTGGCATCCAAGGAATTGCCTGGGCCTTTGGTGGTATGATTTTCGCTCTTGTCTACTGTACTGCTGGAATCTCAGGTAACACCTTCCCTCTTTTTTTCCTTCCAGCTTCAAATCTGTTGGGTTAGGTTAGTTAAATTCTAGTTTTGGAAGTTCAGATCTGAGTAAACGTTGGTTTGGTTTGGTTAAAACAGGTGGACACATCAACCCAGCAGTGACCTTTGGTCTGTTCTTGGCAAGGAAGCTGTCCCTCACAAGAGCACTGTTCTACATGGTGATGCAGTGTCTTGGAGCCATATGTGGTGCTGGTGTTGTGAAGGGTTTTGAGGGTAATGCTCGGTATGAGATGTTTAGTGGAGGGGCAAATATGGTAAACCATGGATACACTAAGGGCGATGCTCTTGGAGCTGAGATTGTTGGCACCTTCATCCTTGTCTACACAGTGTTTTCTGCCACTGATGCTAAGAGAAACGCTAGAGACTCTCACGTCCCTGTATGTATTCTTGCCTATCGTACATCTACTTGTTTCATTTTCTTCAATATTTTCACTGTTCCAGTTGTGTTGCTGCATTTAAGTGCTAAAGCTCTAGGGTTGTTAGTCCTCGATAATTTGTACGAATGAGTTACCTACAAAAGAAAGTCCTTTATCGTAATTTGAATAGATTAGGGGTAGTTACCAAGTTACATAATTGATAAATAATCTGTTAGTTCTCTAGTTCAACTGGTTTAACTCTGTTCAGTTATCTTCTACAACGGAATATTTTAACAAGATAGTGGATTTTCTGGAAATTTTGTTTTGGCCAACGGATTTTCTGGCTGTGCTTGCTTAGGGTGTGTTTGGATGAAATCAAACCGTGGTTTGGAAAAGTGATTTTGGAGAATAGATTTTGAGGAAAATAGATTCTGTGAAGAATAGATTTTATAAAAAAGTGATTTTGAGAAGTGAGAGTGTTTGGATAGTTGTTATCAGAAACACTTTTTATATATACAAATTATTAAAAAAAAGACATAAGTTAATATGATAATTACAGAAAAAATATATTTTATGATATATTTTAATTTGAAGGAATAAAATTGTTAATAATATGTTTTTTACCAACATAATTAATAATACATAAGATAATATAATTAATAAATAATTAATGTGTATATATATTTATAAAATATAAGATTAAATATATTTATAAAAAAATATGTTTATAAAAAAAATAACAAGATACATATCATATAGGCCCTCACACTCTCTCTTTTTTCTCCAAAAGCAAAAAAATTTTGCTTTTTCCAAAACCATGGTTTTGGAGTCAAAACCATGGTTTTGACCCAAAATCATAGTTTTGGTTTTTGGAGGGGGTGTTTGGGTGATTTATTCCCCAAACCATGGTTTAGGGTGTCACCCAAACACACCCTTAATTGTAAAACTCAAAACCAAAGCTGGCAACTATGAGCTGTATTGGAACGCTTGTGATGTTTTATGAGCAGGACTTAACCTATGTTGTTGTTGGGTGTTCTGTGGTGTATTTGTAGCTTTTGGCTCCTCTTCCCATCGGATTTGCTGTGTTCTTGGTGCACTTGGCAACCATTCCCATCACAGGAACAAGTATAAACCCAGCAAGGAGTTTGGGTGCTGCTATCATCTACAACAGGGACGCTGCATGGAATGATCATGTAATGTTCTCCTCTTTCTGAATCTTTATCATTAACCAAGTTGTTTGCTTGATTCCTTTTGCCTAAAACTAAATTCCATGTCCCCATATATTTGCGTGCAGTGGATATTCTGGGTTGGACCTTTCACTGGAGCTTTCCTTGCTGCTGTATATCACCAGATAGTCATCCGAGCCATTCCTTTCAAGTCTAGGGCTTGAGACCCTCATCATCTTTGCTCTGCTTCTTTTCGTATTACTTGGACATCCTTAATTTTTGTTCTTGTGTCTGTCTGTGTGTGTGTAAATTATGAGTGATGACCTCTTCCTTTGTGTGTCAAACTTTGAATGTAGAATTCTTTAATATGTCTATTTTTTGCTTTTTTCTATCCATGATTCCTCTTTAGTTCCTCAATGCAAACCATCCTTCTGAACTGATAATAATAGCTAGTGAAATGAACAGTGATTTTGGTAAAGATGAGCCACCTATGTGAAGCATGACAGACGGGAAATACTTGAAGGAAACATGGCTATCGGCTTTGGACCAATGCCAGATTAAGAAATTTAATGCCTGAATTCAGCAGTCTGTACCACGAAAACGTTTCACCGATTCCTAATACTAGTTCCGGTCTTTATTATAAGAACTAGTTGATTAATTTGAGGAGATTAAAGAAAGAAGTTAAGTTATTTATTTGTAATAAATAAGGGTTTTTTTTTAAATATCCTTCCTAATTAAGTATATTAATTAGAATTTAAAAAAATATGAAAAACAGTTTTATATTTAGAATTAAAATAAAAATTAAATGAAGATAGTTTTAAACACTAACATTGATGTTTTCGAAGAACGTTGAATTGAATGCTAATTGATATAATGAGAAACCGCCCCAAGAGGGGATATTTATATTGTTTATTGTGGACCTCAAACAAATCGAAATTGGCATTCCACCGATAAACTTCTCCCCGAGGTTAATGCTGAAGTGATTTACTGGCAGAAAAAAAAAAGTTCATAAATTGGCATTCCATGAAGATCTTAGCTTTTATAATGTTTCTGGGCCAAAAAGTTTGTGGACCACAAACAATTGAAAATTGGCATTTCACCGATTAACTTCTCCCCGAGGTTAACGCTGAAGTGATGTACTGGCAGAAAAAAAAAAGTTTATAAACTGGCATTCCATGGAGACCCTAATTTTTATAATATTTCTGGGCAAAAAAGCTGACCCACATAAGGCCAAAGTACGCTTTTGTCCCTGGCAAAATAGTGAGATATAAATGGTGACGAAAATGATGCGATGAGTCTGCTCTGCTCTGCTCCTGGACTGCACTTGGAGGGCGTGATCGTGTTCTTTGCGAACCAAGAAAAAAAAAATGTGGATGTTTGGTTGCAGGGGACCATCTGGATTCTCAGCCACTTCCACTGCGGAGCAAGTTACTGAAGGAATCGATGGAAACGGTCTCACTGCCATCGTCACAGGTTTTCTTCTCTATTTTCTTATTCCACCTTGTGATTGGCTACTGTACACAAATAAGATCGCTTTACTATGAAGATCAGTGATTAGCGATGGCTGGATATTTTTTCCCTCTCGACCAAACCAAACACTTGTAGTAAAGAAGATTAGCTCATGAATTAATAAAACCGGAGAATCTTTATTTGTTTGATGTGGATTTCCCCTTTTCTGACTCTGGTCAGTGTTCCGGGCCGAACTTATTTCTGATGGTGCGGATACTCTCATCGAAGGGTCTGTACTTCTGAAGTCATAATCTAACAGTGCTGGATAATGTCTTGAATACTTTTATATGTGGACAGGATTGGGAGGGAGATGATAAGAGCTCGATATTTAGACTATATAGAGCTGCTCTCTGATCATCGAACATGTTGAGGTTATGGTTGATTGGCAATAAGGACCAAACTTTTTTAACTAAAAACAAAATTGAAAAGAAAATCTTTTTTTCCTGTCATATGTTACTAAGCCTGTCTAGTCAAAATGCAATTCAACATTGTATAATATACCACACAACTTTTAATGACTTGGATGGTATCTGAAAATGGAATATGTACCCACCATCTTCCCTCAGTACTCACATTTAGTTGAGTTTCAGGGGCATCCAATGGTCTTGGTCTTGAAACGACCCGAGTTCTAGCATTGCGTGGCGTCCATGTGGTTATGGCAGTAAGGAATGTGGACTCTGGTATGAGCGTCAAAAACAAAATGCTCGAGGAAATGCCTTCTGCCAAAATTGATGTCATGAAGTTAGATCTTAGCTCAATGGCGTCAGTAAGGAAATTCGCTGCAGATTACAATTCCTCTAGTCTGCGTCTTAATATCCTAATGTAAGCTGTTTAGAAATATCTGGTTTGCCTCTTAATCTCCTGATGTATGAACGTTTAGCAATAGTGGTTTTGAGCCTCTAAATTGCAGCTCTTTTTGTTAATTCTAGCTCTCTTTATATTCTCTTGATCTATGCATGTGTATCCAAGTGGTTAATTTCTATTGATTGATATCTTCTGATTAGTGAATGCTCCATGTTTGTAAGAAATAGTTTATTGATTTACCACCCTTTTGCTTCCTGCGTTGCCTTCGGAAACTCGTTATGAAATTTGCTAATGCAGTCTTCCACTCTTCTTGCAACACTTCACTTTGTTTGGGATACTAAAGGAATATGATTAAGAATATTGCATAGAGAGAAACTCCCGTCTTTGTTGATGTTGAAAGAGTTGAAATGAATTTTTCGGCTGAAGTAATAATGCAGGAATCATGGCTGCCCCCTTCACACTTTCTGAAGACAACATTGAGTTGCAGTTTGCAACCAATCATGTAGGTAATGAACTAGGATATCATATGTTCTCCTCACCTTATCTTTGAACGATTCATATCGATTATATTTACTTCCTATGATGTACAATTAGGAATTTTAAGGATTAATGCTATTTTGCAGGTCATTTTCTCTTAACAAACCTTTTATTGGAAACTATGAAGAAAACTGTGCACGAATGCAAGCGGGAGGGAAGAATAGTTATCGTATCATCGAAGGCACACAGATTTGCATATAAAGAGGGAATTTGTTTTGATAAGATCAATGATGAATCAGGGTATGCTCTAGCTAAATAAATTTTTGCTTTCCCCCCTCTTTCCATCTGCTACTAAACTCATGCTATAGAGGTGCTTTCTTGATGTTACCATTTGATATATATATATATATATATATGTATGTATGTATGTATGTATGATTCTCAAAATGGAATGCTTCCGCTTTGTCTGTTTGATTATTTACAGATACAACAGTTATCTTGCTTATGGACAATCAAAGCTTGCTAATATTTTGCATGCAAAAGAGCTTTCAAGACGCTTGAAGGTATTCTACTTGTAAATGGTCATAATTATTTTTTTTCCTATTTCATGTGTTTTTAACTTAATATCTTCGGTAGACATAGCTATAGCAACTTATTAAATAAATTGCTGTCAGATTAATTATTTTGATTCTACTTGTAAATGGTCATAATTAATTTTTGATTTCATGTGTTTTTAACATAATATCATGAGTAGACATAGCTATACCAACTCATTAAACAAATTGCTGTCAAATTATATCAATATTTCTTAATCTTTCTGAGCTTCACATGGTTTTACTGATGTTTATATTACTTAAGAAAATGATATTTGAGGGTCTTTTATAAAATTGACCGTCAATGGCCTTAAAGACTAAAGTATATTCTAAGAATCATAAAAATTTATTACTGTTACTTCTCACAGTTAAAATTCATGCTTTCTGAAATTACATACCAGTCTTCTAGATGTTATAAGTATGTTTTTGGATGTTTCACTATTCCTATAGATGACGTTGGGAAGACCAGATCGTAACTTTAGCAAGCATGATTAATAGCTTTATAAAATATCAGTGATAACTTACTGCTATAGTCTCGGGGGGTGATTTTGTTTTTTAAGGTTCTCTCAGCTGTTAATTTCATAAGCTTTAAGTGTCATTTTTCTTATATTTCACTGATTTATTAGCTAAGATAACCTTCACATTGCAGTTGATTGCAAAGATAATATGCCATTATTATTTTAGGACATTTTCCCTCCTCCTTGTAGAAATTAGAAGCATAATTTCCATGCTGCCCATGTTGTTAAACACTATCTTTAGACCCTGTGTCTGTGCATGCTCTGCATTTGGAGAGGTCTTCCATTCCTCTGGCATTCATCTGTTGACTGACTGGTTGAATTGGATGTATAATTTTTTATTTTGTTGTTTTTTTGTTTGTCAGGAAGAAGAAGTGGAAATAACTGTTAACTCCCTTCATCCAGGGACGATTGTAACAAATATTCTTCGGTATCATGGTTACTTTAATGGTATCCTTTATTCTATTAATCTGATGCCAATATGTGCATTAAAGTATTCTTACTTCTCGATTTTTGTTCTATAATAATGCATCTATTACTCGGACTGTGCAGCCGTTGCTGGCGCAGTGGGGAAGTTCTTCCTTAAAAATGTGCAGCAGGTAAGTTGTAACATTCATGAGCATAGCAGGGGTAGTGTGTGGAGGTGACATTGATGCCTTTTGCTGCCGATGATGTGGTTTTTCTGTCATTTAAATTCTTAATATTTCATATTGAATCCTGTGGGGTGTTTTTAGGGAGCTGCAACTCAATGTTACGTGGCATTGCATCCACAAGTCAAGGGAGTATCTGGTGAATACTTTATGGATAGCAACAAGGCAAAACCAAGCTCTCTGGCTACAGATTCAGAATTGGCCAGAAAACTCTGGGAATTCAGTTTGAGCCTGACAGATCCAAAGTAGTCGTAAAGAAAAAGAATCAGGAGGATGTAATGTGATGTAATATAGTGTAATCGGGGGTGAGAAAACTATATCCGACTGTTTCTAGGTGAGAAAACTTTGTAGAACATGACAAGTTTCTGGCCATTAGAAATTTCAACGTGTGGTGTTGTTCCTATGACCCAAATAGCTTCAGTATCTCGTATTGTTCCTCCGCAAGCATCGTGCTGCTGTATGTCCACAGAAGCATCCACATCAATTCCCAGACATCACTCCGGTGATGGCATCCATTTTAAGCGCTCCCTTTGGAGCTGGATTGAACATCCTGTTGTTGAAGTCCTTATTTGCTGTATCCTCCAGAAGCTTGAACAGGCATGCACTTTTCAGCCCGCCAATACTGCTTCCTCCATGTCCAGCGTTGTACTTTGCTACATCCAGCCTCATGCCTTGAATCCCAGTTCATCCAATCCTGCAAATTTCCAGAGAAAAATAGCCAGATTTCTCTAGCATTCGTGCAACCACGGAACACACACTGTTTTCCTCACTCTCATCCCCAAAAGGGCATATAGAACTCATGCTCAGCCATCTACAAAACTTTGACATCGGGAGACGTGTTGAGGGAGATGCTGATCCAGAAAACACAGGAGATAGTGATCCCTTATCCGAGGCAATATGATAAGATGTCTCCTAGATCCTCCCAATCCGTTGTTCCACTTGTTTTCAGAAGTGCCTTTTAACTTGCACTGCGTCGTATAAACAATGCTTTCCTTGTTTTCTTTCCTCTTCTCTTTGGGGGAAGACTTCCACACCAAGATGGCATGCCTATGAGGAGGAGGGAGAAGAAAAGAAATTAGAAGTAGAGGAAATTGAAGCAAACTGTGTGTAAATTCACGTTTGGCATTAACCAACTACCACATGGACAGCAAAGGACCAGAAATATAATACAGAGAATTCATTCCGTAGCAGCATCTCGTTCTCCATTATATAGTACTACTCTACGGCATATACCAGAACAGAGCTGTGTGTGGTAACACCATTAGAGCCTGTAAAAAAAATTTCAATGTTAAGATGGTATAATTTGGCTGTATTAGTCACTCTAAATCTAATAACGTAATCGGCGGAAGCACGAGAAGAAATAAACTTTTAAAGCACGAAATGATTGAACCGAGAGGCGCGCTAAGAAGCATTCCAGATAATCACTTGCCGGAGCTTGAAAAGATCAAAGACGGCATGCTACCATCAGAATAGTAGTGCGAGGGACAGTAATGCGTTTGATAAACTGACAGTATTAAATTCACTGCAAGCACCGAAGAAGAAAACCAGGAAACTGTAAAATTATTCGCTGGAATGTACTTTCAGCTTCAAATCTTCCACGTTTGGCGGGAGATGCAGAATTTCGAAGCGTGTCAATTCCCTGGAGTCCGGAGGCACCGCGACGAGAAGCCGAAAAGTCGTTAAATGATTCCACGTTTTAATTCAACTACACGCCCCAGGACAAGGCGTTAATTAAATTGTTTCTGACTTGTGATCAAGCAAAATAGAAGACCCAACTCAATATCAGGCCCAAAAAAAGAAGACTCAACTCAATAAGGAGGAAGGACCATGATATATTCAGGGCCAAAGTAAATCAAAGGCAAGAAAGATGATGTATGATAGCCTTGTCGATTTTTACGAAATAAATAAATGACGTCAAAGGGAATATCTAAATAAATTAATAGAGATAAGGTGAGCATGTTTGAGATTGAGATGATATTAAAAAGGCTGAAAAGCTTGAAACTCTGACTGGGAAGTGGGAAAAAAAAAGTTGTGACTTGTTCAACAAAACGATGTTTGAGATGGTGACAGAAATAAACAGGTTTTTGGCCAAATGGAATTAGTGTGGATCCCTAAAAAAAAAGAAAGAGAGATGGGAAATAGGGGGGGACAAAAGGAATTCTCCCTTAAAAAAGGGTCGTTTCCTCGGATATTTATCTTTGCTTTGTTGGGTCAAATGGGCTTTGGTATGGGAAGTAATATTGGGCTTCAAAAGGCCCAACAACATTTCAAGACATCAAGGGCCCCAAATATAACTCGTGGTCAGGGGGAAAAAATAAGAACTTAATGACTTCAACACTTTTAAAAAGTGTTTTCATACAAGTAAAAATAAAAATTATTTCACATATTTATATATTATATCAAAAAATCACTTTTAAAATCATGGTTAGGTTTTTACTCAAATCCTCTCTTAATTTAAAGGGAAAAACCTAATATTCCGGCTACTAATTAATGGAATGTTTTAATTTGTGTTGAGGAATTGATCAATCACAGAAAAATAACAGCAAAAGGAAGATGAGAGACATTAAAATAAAGATGTGAATTGCTGGTAAAAAAATAAATAAATAAATAAATAAAGATGTGAATTTGATTGAGGCAAACGCTGGTGGGCTATCTTCTTCCTCAATGGTTGCCGTGTATCGCCCCTCCATTGGAGGGCACTGGCTTTATGACTTGTGAGTGAAAGGCTTCACTTTAGTCATTGTCATGACGTCACCAGAGATGACAGTGTCATTGTTTCATTCAAACCCAACCACCCAGCATTTATTAAAATCTCACAAATAATTGTGAAACTGATTCATTTTTTCAAAAAAATATTTAATCATTTTTTATTAATATTTGAATTGTTTGATTTTGTAGGAATATGCGTGTTATTATAAGTAATGTCGTCAATGAATCTTTATGAGCCGCATTTGTCGTTCTTTGGCAAATCCAATCGCGCCAAATCGGTGGCAAAAATATTGTTTGTCAGTTTAGCTTTATATAATATTTATTTTGATTCCTTAATTTTATAAAGTGTTTTTTTTTTTTTGTAAGTCTAATGCCGTTGAAAAAATGCTGGTGTTGAAATATTGATAAGATATTTTCAAATGCTTACATATTTTGTTTAATTTTTAAAATAAAACTTGTTATAAAAAAATTATCATTTTTAGGCTCCCCGAATTGTACATGTATGTGATGTCTTGTAATTAAGATAGGAATATTCTTTTGATCCTTAATATAAGACATATTTAACTAATTTGATTAGATTAAGAAAGTTAGGTAAGTTAGTTAATTATAAAAAATATAACATCTTTCTTAATATCGTGTCTCCATCTTCTATTTGATTATGGTTGAGGGAGTATTCATGGGATAATTTAAAAAAAATTAATAAATATAAAAAACAGGTCTTGTTATATTTAAGAACAAAATCAACTCAATAATTAAGTCATATATTAAATACCAGAGGAGTAATATTTAAAACAAATACAAGTAATTGAAAATTTAAGATTTGGTTGAAATAATTTGATACGATACTATGATGTTCAGTTTATATAAAAATAAGTTAGATAAATTTTAATAATAAACATTGAAGATCTCTATTCTATGATATGTGAATACAATTCATCCATAAACATGATTTTTGGGGTCATTTTTTTTGTTGATACGTGCAATTCTATTCAAGATACTATCGAGTATTAAATGTGAATACTTTTTTTAACAGAAATTTGAATATTAATTTATTGCTACATTGTGAGAAACTAACACCTTCTGTTTTGAGGCCAAACTAACTCAACCCGTTCTGTTTTTGGGCCAAGTTAACTCAACTTTTAATAGTTTCTTAAATCAAATCGAAAGCTGGCTAATTTACTAATCACTTCACTGGGGGAAGCTACAATTAGAGTCAAGTTAGGTGTTTGCTCGTTGAGTATTTGTGGTGGATTTTAATTAATTAATAGGTCCACCTAATTAATCTCGACGGGACCAATTTTGGACTGCACATTAGGGTTTTCGCTTTTAGACAATTCTTTGGGATCTTTTTTAACAAAATCCCAAATTAATTCGTGTAATTAATTGCCTTATTTTTGTAATTAATTTGGGGCCTTTTTCTTTTGTATTTTTCCGGTAAAAATGTTTGATGACTCAAAAGCTAACTTATTTGTGGGGCAAGCTAGCTAGTTATTAGACTTTGGAGAATAGCTTCTGGATGAAATTAAACCATGATTTGGATGAAGCCAAGTCATAGTTTGGAGAATAGATTTTGGGAAGAATATATTTTGTGAAGAATAGATCTTGTGAAAAAGTGATTCTGAGAAGTGAGTGTTTGGATAGTTATTATCAGAAGTTTTTTTTTATGTGCAAATTACTAAAAAGAGCATAAGTTAATATGATAATTATATAAAAAATAGATCTTATAATATATTTTAATTTGAAGGAATAAAACGTTAATAATATATTTTTACCAATATAATTAATAATATATAAGATAATGTAATTAATAAATAATTAATATGTGTATATATATTTATAAAATATAAGATTAAATATGTTTTTAAAAAATAAAAAAAAATTTCAAGGTCAAAAAACAAAAAAATTAGGAAGAAGAAAGAAAGAGAAATGTAAAGACATGAAGATAGCTCCTTGCTTTCGCTGACAATGTCCATACTCATTCAAAAAGTGAAATTTTTTTGCCTATGACAAAACCATGGTTTCAAAAAATTAAGGGGTGTTTGGATATCTTTGGAGGCAAATCTTGGTTTGAGCTCCAAAAGTTTTTTTTCAAGGTTTGCCAAACACCCCCTTAGTGTTTATATAAAAAAAAAAATCGTAATATATTAATTAATCTTAGGTCAACCATTAACATCCCCCATTTGTATTGCTGGTTCAACAAAAAAAAAAGAAGCACATTCCCCATTTGTTTTGCGCACATGACCATGCACTGCCCGTGCACCTCAAATTACCAACACGCTACACTACGTAGTCAATTTAATTAAATATTATATGCCATTATTATATAAAAGTTAGCTTGGATTGAATTTAGTTTTAAATATAATATCTTAATCTATTATTTCTTATTTATTATTTTTTAAAAATTATATCTAAAGTTTGCATAGTTTCAATGCAAATGATTTTAGAAGATATTTTAAGAAGGCTGGTATACCATCTCTGATCCAAGATCTTATTTGTTGTTTATAAATAAGGTTTTATAATTAGAATCAGATGTAGTATATTTTTAACAAATAGCTTATTTAATTAATTTTCTTAATATATTTAAATTAATCAATGTAGATTTTATATTAAGCAGCACAATATTGATCCTCGACTTGATTCAATTATCACAAGTTACCAAAAAGCAGTTTCATTGGAACTGAAATTGTAAATTAAACGTACACACTCCAGCCACATTAAGCAGTCAGAAAACAAGAACCAACATAGTAAGAAGCACGTTGAAAAATGTAAAGTTCACTTACTTTATACAGATATTCTGATTAAAACTCCTCTGATTTTTAATATAAGACATATTTAACTAATTTGATTAGATTAAGAAAATTAGGTAAGTTAATTAATTATAAAAAATGTAAACATGTTTCTTAAAACACTATAATCATCTTTCTTAATACATTATCTCCTTTTTTTACTTGATTATAGTTGAAATATCTATACGGGTAATTTAGAGAAAATAAATAAATATAAGAAATAGGTCTTATATTTAGAACAAAAACCAACTAATAATTGAGTCTTATATTAAAGACCAGAGGAATATTATTTTTTGTCTTAATTATAAGACCTCGTTTATAGGATATTTTATAAGTGTGTGCATACACACACGTATATGTGTATATATACATATGCAAGCATGCTATTTATTTATTTTCTTTCTTTCATGGAGTGAGAGCAAGAGATTAGAGTGATCATAATTCATAACAAAACCGCTGGCCTACTGATTCCAGAGACCCAAATCAGGATCAAGGATATATATGTGTGCGTGCGCGTGCGTGCGTGTATTTATTGGCATGGATTACAAAACCACGTACTTTTCAAATTAAGTATAATATAATTAATCAGCACAATTAATTACTTAATAAAATATTTTAGTATGCATGAGTAGTATGCACCCTGTTCTTAAGCCTAATTAATTATATGTATAAATATACGTATTTGTTCATTACTTCACAGCCACATGATGCCAAAACACTCTTCAAGCAGCGGGAGGCAGCGCCTCAATTCCGACGTCCGCGCCGTTACCGGCCGTCATGAATGCTTCTCTGCCGCAGGAGGCGGCGTCCTTGCATGCTTTGTCCAGTATAGGTCCTAACTCTCTTGGGTGTACGTTCACCTTCAGCCCGTACTTCATGAACAACGTCAGCGACATCTTCTGCTCCACGCGGTGTCCCGGCGCCACGGAGAGGCGGTGGCGCAACAGCACAGACGCTGCGATAGACTTCATTTGCAGGTATGCCAGGTCTTTCCCCAAACAAATTCTTGGGCCAGCATTAAATGCGACAAACTTGTACGAGTCGTTTAGCTCGATCTTCTTCCCATCGGCGGATAACCACCTCTCCGGCTTAAACTCCAGGCAGTCCTCTCCCCATATGGATTTCATCCTTCCAATTGAATAGATGGAGTATGTCACGGACGAACCTGCCGGAACGAAGGTACCGCTCGGCAATACGTCGTCTTTAACCGCTTGCTTTGAGTCCTCCGGTACCGATGGGTAGAGTCTAAGCGTCTCCGACAGCGCTGCTTTCAGGTACACCAATCGGTCAACCTCCTCGAACACGAGCGGGTCGTCCATCCATTTCGACACGTCACTGCCACGAGTCTCCATCAGGACGGTGCAGAGTTCCACGAGGATCTTCTCTTCCACTTTTGGGTTCTGGGTGCACAGCCAGAAGAACCAGCTCAGCGCGACGGATGACGTGTCTCTGCCGGCGAGGATGAAGTTGAGGGCCACGTGTTGCAGGAATTGGTCCGAGTAGGATTCCTTCTTCTTCATGAACCTCGAGAGCAGGTCGTCGTGAGGGACGGTGGTCCCATTCTCACCATTCTGCTTACTTGTTAACTCGAGCTTCCTCGTGTTGATGATTCCGGACAAGTACTGATCAATGTGTTTGAGGCTTTGGGCCATGGTCACTTCCATACCTAGCCGGAGCCACTTCTTGGATTTCCAGATCGCCTCCGGCAAAATAAAGCGCTTCAGGGTGGCTTCCGTGGCTCGGTCAAAGGCCAGGGCGAAGCCGTTCTCAGGAAGACCGGGAGAGAGAGTTTGCGGATCCTTGCCGAAAGCCAAGCCACAAATGTTATCGAAAGTCATGCGAAGCAAAAGGTCTTGAAGATCGACCGGCTTCTGGTTCTGCTGCGCCGTGTCGAGGATGGGGCAAAACCGGTACTTAATGGCTCGGCTCACCCAGCGCGCCATGGCCTGGCGCAGAGTTCTAGTGGTGAATTCCAGAGCGGCGGTCTTGCGCTGGAACAGCCATGTGTCGCCGTCGGAATTGAAGATGCCATCGCCGAGCAAATCGTGAAACACAGATTGCCAAGTCGGTCCTTTAGGATAATTATCGAAGCGGAGCTTGAGGATGTGCTCCACGTTCCTGGGATCAGACGTGACGGTCACGAGGCCCTGCTTCCTGGCGATGAAGGGAAAAGCGCAGATACAGGTCTGGTAAGTTCCGCCACAGGCGCGGAGATTGTCTGCGATCCACTCATGCATGCGATTGGTGTGCTGGATGAGGCCGGGAAGGCTCCCCAATAGAGGCCAAACACGTGGACCATTCAGGGATCTGGATAAGAATCTGAACCATAATAAATAAGCAGCTACGGCGGATAGGATCATTAAAGCTGTGGACGCATCCATGTGATCCGACGCAAGAATCACCCGCAATAATACCACCCTCCCCTGTATTCAACGCAAGAAACAGAGCAAAGGGTTTGAGAAGAAAATGTGTATGAGAGGGAGAAGGAAGACGAAGGATAAAAGGGAATGAGGTGGAGAAGAAGAAGAGGAAGATGTGGCTATAGTACTATGAGAAAAAGAGGAGGGCGTGTGACCTGTGAGTGAGAGAAAAGGTCAGTGATTTATAGAAGGACATGGGAACAGGGAGAGGGACGTTTAATAAGGAGTATGAATTACTAGTTGAAAGTCTCTCATTTTCTTTTCTTTATTTGGATCAGCACAGCCAATTAAAGGCATTATTCATTAATGCCCACCAAGGTCGTTGGGGGTGTATTAAGGCGGAACGAAATCCTCCATCAAGCAGACCCAGTGTGATGTTTCTTACGGCTTGAAGAAAAGCAAAAGAAAAAAAAAAAAACCCAGCAGTTAATGATGCAGCACATGCAATATTTAATTCAAAGAAATTATTTTGAATCTGTGGGAAAACGAAATTCAAACTCAACCAGGAAGTGAAAAAATTGCAGCTCCAAATCCACACTATGGTTCTTCTGCAATCAATGAAGACGCAAGATTAGTTGAAGGAAAGTAGGTGTAAATGAGATTGTTTTTGCGTAAGGATGACAAGCGTATTACTCGTTATGTTATGAGAATAATACGTGCCCACGAAGCTAGCCATGGCCAAGTCAATAGTTTTGTTTGCTCCTTTCTTTTCCGTCTCGTATTAAAGACTCGGTGCCTCCCCTGATTTGACCTGAAATTTAGTGACCCCCACCCATGGATCCACAATTATTTTGCTTTTGGCCTTGGAGTACCAGCTTTGGCGGCGTCGTTTTGTCCTTCGCCCTCCTATATTAATCACTGCCACCCACACATCAGCACTTGTCATTGTATTCCTCCTGCCCTAAATGTAACACCCTTATAGTATAAGGGTCTTACATTTAGGATCGGAGGAGTATCTTTACCAGAGATATATACCCACGCACAACAACATTAATTGGACAGAACAAGCACTTATGCAGCACGCCGATGTCAGAGCCTAATTCTCATTCGTCCAACTTGAAGTATTTTTCAGTCATTTTTGGCTTTGCTGTCTTTAAGTAAATTATTGCGCTTTTCACTTTAATCTAAAGTCATACAGAAATGACCCGGCGGTCGCATTGATAACTACTGAAGTGTACCCTTACGGGAGGTGCACAGAACTGACACAGGAGGGAGAATTATTGAAGCAAAGTCGGTCAAAAAAAAAAAAAAGAAAGGAAAGGAAAAGCCAATAGCTAGAACAAATAGTGACTGATGTGTTTGGGGTGAAGTAGAACGCGCATTGTGTACCCAGCCAGCTAAAATACCCCACAATGATCTCGTATCATTTGGCAATTCCCAGTAACACTTTAAAAAAAGTGTTTTTATATAGGTCTTTGACAAAAATTTTTTTACATAATTACTTTGAATTTCATAAAATCATTTTTGAAAAGTTAATCAGTGTTTGGAAATGTTCAAAAGTTTTTCTAAACAAGACAAACTCCTCTACATATTTACTTTGTAAATTATAAAAACACTTTTAAAATTATAATTTAATTTCCATCTAAACAGCCTTTAAATTCATGCTTGTTCCATCTAGAAATCATCACTTGTTTCTGAAAAGAAATGAATGGCCGTTTCGAGTGGGTCGCTTGTTTTGATTTGATTTCCTGAGTCGCATTTGAGAGGAAAAGGGAATAACTGGAGATTGGTTCTTTTGCTATAGCCATCTGACAAGTGTAATGTGAAACAAAGAAAGTGGCCTCTGGGCTCTGGTTTCAAAAAGAGGGAGCAGCTTCATTGAACCAAAGGAGATAATTGCAATTAAAAGAACAAACTGGTCGGGTCCTATTTTCAAACTTCCCAATTGTCGCATTTTTTTCCATAACAAAAAATTTAAGTGAGTTGAGTTTCGAGAGTTTATTAGAATCAGGATATATCTCCAAACTCAGATAACGCTTATGAATAAATTCATGACTTTGTAGGTTATGAGCTAATTTCTTACCAGCTGAACCAACTTTTGTTAATCCTAATTGTGACATTTTGAGGTAACTGGGTAATTCAGGTGGAAAAAAGAAAAAAAGAGAGACAACCGGGTAAGGCTTGACGTTTTGAATCACCTCGTTGCATCATCTATATTTGTTTCTGTACGAGAATTACCGGATGTACCAACTATTGCTACTCGTCCACATATATTGCTTTTATTAATTGAATCAATTAATTAATATATTGATGCAACTTAATGACATGTTATGGTGCTAGCTAACTAGGAAGTAGGAGAGAAGAAACCACCAAGTTGTTTGATAAATTCAGTGAAATGTCACTATTTAGCTAATTATTAATTATGGGGCAAGTGAGGTTTTCATTATTGTACCTATATTTCGTGTCCTTGTTCGTTTGCTGCGATCCAGCTGAAGATCATTTTCTCAAACACAACAATTTTTTTGGTTCAATCAATGCGACTGGTGCTTGGACTTGTAATTGTTGGCATTTTTTCATCAAGCTCCGCACATGCTGTGCAGCTAACAGATGCGACGTTTCATTGTTATATTGCACCCTAAAAATAATGGCAAAGTTTAAATAAATTGAAAAAGTCCACATATAGAAGAAAAAAGAATCCGTACCAGGCTACAACTATTTAATTGACTAAAGACACGATATTTTCTTCTTCTTAAGTCCTAGAAAGATAAACCCATCATGTAGTTCATGGGGCTTGTTCTAATTAATATTGTGAACTATCTAACATGCGATGTTAGGTTTTGGCAGCCATTTTTGCTTGTTGTCTGTTTGAGTTCTGAGAATAATTCTTCCCTTAGTATGAAAATAGATTGAATACGTCACGCAATCAAAATTGCATAAGAAAGGATAAGCAACGGTTAACATTTCCCCTCCTCCTCTATAGGTCACAATCAAAACGTAGCACAATCTGAGTCCTTACATAACGAAGGTAAATATAGGCCACGTACCTCTCATTTCCATGTATTTAGAAAACTTATAAAAGTTCAAATTCTGAATCATGAATAATAGAACTTACTGTTTGAACTAGGTATAGCAGCTACCAGAAGACGTCAGCTAGTGAGGACAGTATGAGGATGATTAGGAGTTGCAACAGGGCAGGCCATTTTTAAGTGTGGCTAGGTTTGCATTCAGTGGGAAAGTAGAGTGAGGAAGACATAACATCTGAAAGGGGGAGCCAGGTAGGGTTCACTCCTGGACATTTATATATCAATCAGCTGCATTTGCATCGTTACTTGTATGTACGCTTATCTGTTCACTTTGATGGTGGCCAACCCTAATGAAGGACAAGGTCTCTCCATCAGGATAAGGGGCTTTTGCATGTGTGGCTGTCTCCCAATTATATTCTTGGAAGCCACGTCACTCACCTGGTTAACGCGGCCCCAAAAGCATCTGCCATTCACCACAACCTAATGCCCCGTTTGGTATGATGGAAGAGTTTTTGATGGAAGTGGAAGTGAAAGTGGAAGTGGAAATAAAAATGGAAGTGGAGAGAAAATGAGTTTTAAAACATGTTTGGTGTAACCATGGAAGTGGGATATAAATTTTAATTAAAATACATTATTGTAATGTGAAAATACCAAAATACCCTTCAGCAGAGAGAAGAACTCCACTGTTCAAAAATCCTCTCCACACCAGATGCAACCATCCACCAAGAACTATCAGCGCAGTTGAAAAAACCAATGATCACCATAAACAGATCCAGTAAAAAAGAAACATTGACTATGAATCACAAATTACACGATTGAATGATTAAAAGACAACAATATTCTAGTCTTGAGAAAGGAAATCAATGAAAATGGTAGAATTGAAGTACTGGAGATTAACCCCCGAAAAGACCAAAATCGTGCTCCAAAGTCAAGACCAAAAAACTTCTCAAAGCAAGCAAATCTGTACAAGGTTCTTGTTTGGGGAGATTCATGAGTTTCAACATTTGCATTGTAAGCTTTGTTCTAAGATTCGCAAGCTTCAGTCATTACAAATGGAAAATCAAAGAAAGTGGAAGGAAGAAGACAAGGTCGAAGGGAGAAGATGAGATCTGGAGAATAAGCAGCCATGGAGGAAAAGAGTAGAGATGAAATCCGCACCACTCCTCTACCGCCGTCCTCTATGCTCCAGATCTCATGCTTGTAGGAGCATCGCTGGAGGCTTTGAGGAATCTGTGAGCCTCGGCTAAGAAGAGGCCGTCTACCGAGTGGTCAATGGCGTCGACGCCGTCCATCATCGTGCTCACCGAAATCATCGCCGTCTGCCATCATGCTCGCGGGTGTTGAACAGTGGGAAGCGTGGGGATGGGGGCAAAATAGTCACAGAGCCAGTTCCATGAGAAGTGGAACTGGGTTCCTGGTGGGGGACTAAGGAAGTGAGTTCCACCGATTTTGATGGAAGTGGGAGTTCCATGGAAGTGGCTTCCAGCATACCAAACATCTTAAATTTGGATTCCACTTCCCTCCCTCCCAATTCCATGCTACCAAACGGGGCATAAACTTTTGAACATTCCCCTTTTTTTCCACGGCAGAATTCTCATCCTCTGCTTTCCCCCTATCACTTCACTTGTAAGAGGACACTTCGGCCAATGTTTGCTCCCACAAAATAGAAATCCTTTTTTTTTTTTTGGCCCACCAAAAATATTCTCCATCGCTCTTAGAAATTTGAAATTAAAAGATAAACTCATAAGGAGATTTGCTCATGTGCAAAAACCATAATTGAACTTGTTTAATGAATGAAAGTTCCTACTAGTCTTGTTAACATGGTAAACTAGTTATTATGTTTTGATTGGTAACCGAGTTACCTCAATTTGTTGGGGGGGGGGTGATTTTGAAAAGAATGCAATTTTCAACAATAAGATTAAGATGAATCAATTTCATAGCCCAGAAAAGGCTCTAATTAAGTAACTGGGTGAAGACGCACACATATACACAGGGCGACATCTAAGGCGCGACATCTGGTTAATGCGGCCCCCCAAAACCCACTATCATTCACTACAACGTACCAAGTAAACTCAGGCCAAAAAAAAAAAAAAACAACGTACCAAGTAAACTTTTAAACATTCCCTTGTTTTTTCACGGCAAAATTCTTATCTTCTGCTTTCCATCTATGACTCCACTTATAAGAGGACACTTTGGCTGATGTTTTGCTTTTTTGCCCACCAAAAATACTCTCCATGGACCTTAGAAATTTGAGTGCAAAAGATAAACTCATAATTAGATTTGTTCTTGTACGTAAACTAGAATTGAACTTTAAAACACTTGTTTTAAGAGGTGAAACTTCCTCCTAGTCTTCGTAAACTAAATTATTATTTTTTGATTGGTAACTAAATAATCTCAATTGAAACGGGAAAAAAAAAAAAAGCAGAGTTTTGAAGAGAATGCAATTTTCAACAATAAGATTGAGATGAATCAATTCAATTTCATAACTCAGAGAAGGCTGTATTTAAGGACCTAGGGTGAAAAAGCACACATATATACAGGGCGACATCTAAAGGAAACGATATTTACACTACGACAGGCTAACCCATTAATCCTATCACTAGTAGATTAAAGTTCCACAGTAGAACTCTGCCAAACCTCGACAAATTGCTGATCCTTCCTCGTCAAGAACATCTTATTCCCTCCAAAGGCCAAATTAGTGATCTTAGAACCGCCAGTGTCTTTCACTCTGCCCATCAAGTTCTTCTTGAATATCCTATTAACTAACTTATCCTCCCCTTTCTTTGCAGAGCCCATTATAACCTCTGACCACATTTCTATGTCTCCTCCCTTGCTGCAGAAAACCTGATTCCCTTGATCTTCAACCTTGCATCCTATGCCTTCCTTCTTCCCATTTAACACTTTTTTATTGTCACCAAGACAAACCCAGGAATTCCCAGAACTCAAATTACGCATATCCACGAAAAATGCCTCCCCAGAATGTACCCCAACCTTGAAGATTACTGACAAGTTATCTGAAACTGTCACGTCGGCAAAACAATCTATCTTCTCGTTCATCTCCCAAACAACACTCCCTGACCTCACATCCCATAATCTTATGTTGCCAGATACACCGGAAGGACCACTATGGGACCCAGATGCCATGAGCAAGTTGTAACCCGACGCCCATTTCAGTTTCGTTGCTGGGATCGCGGAATCGATATCGGCACCAAAAATCTCATTGTGAGCAATTTCTGTAACCGGGCTAAAAGTATTTAAATCATATACCACTATAGCATTTGAATTGCGTCGACCTGATTCGAAACTCGCAAATAGGTGCTCCGGCGAAGATCCAATCGCTAGGACTGTTGAACCAGACCTGGTCACGTTCTCCCAGTCTAAGGCCGTTTGGATTACTTTCCTTTTCAAATCAATAATTTGCAACCCCGAGTAGTCATGGGCTCCAGCAGCTACCACTGAATCGGAGACGGTTAATAGAGAATCGACGGCCATGAATTGAGTCAAAAAAGTGGACTTGCGACGAAGGGACCAATCAAAGGATGTTATCTTACTGCCATGCGCCACATGAACTGAGCCGAACCTTGAGGCGGCGATGGCGGAGGGGTATCTCGTCCATTAAGAGGTAAAATAATCGATTTCTGGAGGTTGAAGGGCTCGAATTGAGAAGGGCCGGATAGGGTGTTCCTGAGTGTGTGCTCGATGCCGTAAAATTGAGACTCAGAAATCAGATCTTGAAGATCGTATGCCTTGGCTTTGGAAGGAAGATTACCTGTTCGGAGAAGGGAAAGGAGGACGGCGAACAACTCAGGATCTCTGTCGATGAAGGGGTCAGAGGATTGAAATTCGGCGATTTTGGCGAACAAGGACTTGGGGCCAGCAGAATTGAGAGTCTGCTTTGTGGTTTGGAAGAATTGGCCACCTACATTAATGGTGACTATGTTGGAGTCAGATTTAGGAAGAGGACCTTCATCGAAATTAGAAACTGAAGAAGGCGGCATATTCGCAGAGCAGCAAGTGCAAGACGCTCTTCCAATCCCTTTATCTTCGGAATCTAAAGAGATTGGAGATACTCAGAGACGAAGATGCAAAGCTCCCTTGGATAGCAAGCGGCTAAAGTACTTTGACGACGAATAAGTTCTGGGGGTAATGAATCTAGAGCCGGGAAAACGGGCCGAGAACATCGGGCCGGCCTGTTTAGGTCCTGAAATTATGAGGGTCGGACTTGATATTTTTCTTTTAAAATGAGAAACAAGCCCTGGAAGGCTGGCCCTGAAGGGCCGCGGGCCGGCCCTTTTAAGCCCTTTTATAATTTTTTTTATTTTTAAATTTTTTTATATAATATTAATGTTATTAATTTTTTACATTGTTAATAATATTTCAAATATTTAGTTATTATTATCATTTTAAAATTAAATTTAGTTTTAGACAATAATTTATCTAATTAAATTTTTAAAAAATCGGTTAATTTGGACTTTAATAATGATTTGATTTATATTATATGCGTTGATATTTTTAAACTATATATATTTGATAATAGAATATTTTTATACTTATATAACTTGTGATTCTATAATTTGAATTAGAAATTCATGAGTTTCAACAACAATGTTTCTCACATTAAAGTAAAATAATAGTTAGATTGCAAAATTCAAAAATAAAATTCTTATAAAGAAGAAAAACTTGATATTTTTGTTACGAAAGAAAAGCATACTTATGAAGAAAAGTAATTAATTATAGTGATGATGAAGTTTCAAAAGATTAATGACAGTGTTTATTTATTGCACAATTGCATTATAGATAAAACTTTTAGATGTTGTTATCTTGTTAATGAATGTTTTAGATGTTCTTAAATGTTGATGAATATTTATATATGATGATATTTTATATTTGTGACTTAATTTTATTCATATTTATGTCTTTTATTAATAATTTCATTGGTTTATTTTTATATTTTTATAAAAAATTTGATAAATATAAAAAAATAGTATTTTTCCTTAAACGGGCCAAAAGCCCGCGGGCCGGCCCTGGCCCTGTAGCTTAAGGGCCGGGCTTAACAAATTGGGGTATTTTTAAAATTTCAGCCCTGGAGGGCCGGCCCTTTTAAGCCCGCCAACCCTGAAGGGCCAGCCCTGAAGGGCCGGGCCAGCCCTGATTCCCGGCTCTAAATGAATCTCTACACAAGGGAAGGCATTGGCTGGCGTCGCCCTCGAGTTGGATATTAAAAAATCAAAATCTCGGTGGTCTCGTCTGACTGAATTTGAGTTAGCCCTCCAGGTGGGACCAAATTCTTTTCTGGGTAAAATCTGGCTGACTGCGGAGTATTGACGATTAGGGTTGTCTCGAAGCTACGCAATTTGAATAATCTGGGGTTCGGTGTTCTCCAATACATCCCGTCACATGGGAGTATATACTCGATAAAAGTAAAATGCTCGTGTGATTTATTTTAAGCGCAACTTTGCCTCATAATTATGGGTGTCTCAAGGTTAGACAAGTTGAATAATTTTTGGGTTAACATGCACAAACACTTCAAAATATTTTAAGGTGCTTTTGTGTGTACATATTTAGCATATTAAAATATTTTATAGTACATCTAATATTTTAAAACATTTTTTTAAAATGTGTCTAATATCTTAAAATATTTTTTGATATATCCAGTATTTAAAAATATTTTTTTTGTGTATCCAGAACAAAAAAATCCTTAGAGTGCTAAATGTACCTAAAAAAACTTTGAGATGTTACAAGTATTACAAAATACTTCAAAGTATTTAATGCATCTTAAAAAATACTTCAAACTGCTACATGCACTTTTAATTCATCATTTTTTAGAAATAGTAACAACAGTGCACAGTGATCAGCAGTTTCTAACTCTTTCATTTTCATTAATTTCCGATGAAGCATGTACGCGTAGATAAAATCGACCTAAGCGTCCACAGAAAACAGAATAAATCGATCTCATACGATTACAAAAGTTCACCCATTTTTTAACAGCACATTTTTCTTTAGAAAACATTACGTTTCAAAATTCATCGTCTCACCCTCCAAAAAGAAAATCCCATATATATACAGTGTGTGTGTACTTCACTCAGTAGTTTCTCCAATTTAAAGAAGAAGAAGAAGAAGAAGAAGTTTTTAAGAAGAAGGTGATTCTCCTCTGCACCCTCTCCAAATCCCGAATCGGCAAAACGTACAGCTCATACTCATATAGATAGCATAGCAGATTGAACATTCATTAATTAATCTGAAAGACTGAAGCAGCACGAGGGCAGAAATCAACACGTGGGACTCTGTACCTCGAGGCAGAGGGGTACAACCATGAAGGCACAAACCACCATTTCTATACAGGAAGTCGGCCCCGTTGGACTATTTTCGGCGCCAAGGAAATCCAATGCTTGATGGATCAGGCGGGCATACTATAATAACCACTTATAATAGAGTAATAGTATGTTTAATGCGAAATCTTTGAGCTTGATTTAGTTGCCGCCCCCAGCTGAATGGCAAAGCTTCATGAACGTTGATCAAATCCACCCAATCACTGAGAGCTCTGCCACAAAATCGGTGCAGAGAGAACCAAACCCAGATACATACATTTGCGTGTTCACGTCATAGTCAAAATGATCATGATCATCGATTTTCATTATTTATAATCACTGCCACACTGTCCATTATAATACAATGTGGAAAGGATAAGCATTTCTAACCCAGATTAGGAAAGAACTCTGAACTAACATGATCCATCTGAAACTATCTTACCTCTTCAGGGGCCACGATGTTCAAAAAAGAGCCCCATCATTCTTGTGTTAGACTTCCCAGCTAAAAGCAATTAGTGGCCTATGATTCATCTTAGTAGGTGTTGGCTGCGGCCACGCAGCAAGGCAGCGAAACTAAAACACTATGCCAGATTTAATGTGTGTGTTCTTGTTGGTTAGCTCACACCAGGTTGAATCATTGGGAAGAAAGACCAATTCTTGGAGGGTTCTCCCTCCTTTCCCATAACTTTCTCATTGGCCCACCAATCTGCGACTAAATTGGGTGCATGAGAATCCCCTCCGTCTGCATTGTCAAAATTGAATTCCTTGGCAGAAGAAAGGGTTACGGATGGAGGATTCTGATTAACCACGTCCTCGTCTCCATTCCCTGTGATTTTCCCCTGCGCATCATCAGCAGTTTCAGCAACAAGGATTTTGTCATCACTCCCAGTTTCTCTTGAATTCTCATCTTTCTCTTCTCTTGCCGCATCATTTTTCGATTTCGGTACTGCTCTAGCTAATACCACTGGTTTGTTCTCGAAGCATCTCAATAATTCTTGAGCAGCTAATTCAAATGAGACTCTATGGTTTACATTCAGACGATTACTGCTTCGATTTGGGATGCCTGGGGACATTCTCTTCTCAGAAACCTGATGATGTGCAAGGGAACTATCTTGAGTTGTGGACTTTGCAGCATCTGGGGTTAGAGATCCAGAACCCTGATATGATCTCTGGTTTTCAGAAGTGGAAAATTTATCATAATTTAGAAGCTTGGAAGGGTCTCCTGTCTGGAAGTCAAGGGTATGCCTGCCAGCTGCAGTTAATTCAGAATCAGGGAAAGGAGATGAGGTGCCAGAAGCTGAGATGCCAGATCTTGGAGATATGAGCTGACCAATTGGGCTACCAGGATGAAGCTGATAAGAGTGGAAGTCATAGTTAGATATTTGGAACTTCTGGAAAGTCTCACCATTCCTGAGGTTAGGGTCAAGCAGCCGAGCGAATGGCACCTCCGGCGAAGAAGGTGTAGTCAAGTGGACAGACTCAGGCGGTGGAGTCAAAGGAGCAGTTGATGGTTCAGTGGTAAAGGTGGAGAAAACAGGAGGTGAAACTAATTGGGTTTCATGGGCATAAGGGCCAATTGCAAATATAGAGGCAGGGCCACTTGGAGAGTACATACTAGCAGATACGGGAGTGAATGATACTGTACCAACCGGTGACTGCATTGCGGAAGGAGGTTCTGATTGAAGGAAAGATGCAGGAGATGAAGGAGGTGCAATGAAGGGAAGTGCTACACTGGTTGTTTGGGTTGAGTTTGCAGCTGTAGTTGCAGGAGCACCGCCGCCGCTACCAGCAGCAGCTGGAGGTGTTGTTTCAGGAACAAGGGCAGCATGCCCTATTCGCTTTCGGTTTTTCGAAAATCCAAAACACAAAGATATGCCCAAGCAGCCTCCCCATCTTTTCTTCTGCAGGAAACAAATACTGATTTAGAAAAGACCATCAGAGAATGTTCCCTGACCCATTACAGATTTTTTTTTTTTGACCTGACCCATTACAGATAGATACAAACAATATGGACTCAGGAGCTTCAGATCATATTCAAAATATTTAGCCACACAACATCCAGTATCTAAAATCACATTGATCAAAATCACCCCTTTTTGGAAATTGATTCTGGTAAGGAACCTAGAGATTCCTAAAGATACAACCAGTTTCCTTCCTCCACTTGGTAGTTACTAGTTGCAGTGATTAAAAATTTGGTATGCCGTCTTCAGATTATTCACAAGCGAGATCGTAAATGATGAAGAAATACAGAATATGTGGGATATACATGCTCATTGTCATTAAAAACAAAATGTGTTCGAACTTTCATCTAACGAAATACAGCAATTTCAGGATAATAAGGAAAGATGACGTAGAAATGTACAATCTATATCTTATACCTTATTATATTATCCAGTGAATTAATAAAATCATTCCATATTATAAAACGAGAAAACCTCAAGTCCAATAAAAGCCCAGTAGTTCTCTAACGCGGAGCAAACGGTGCAAAATCTCAAGCAAGTGACTCTGTCTCCGGTCTTCACCAGAGAAAAACTCGGAAAACTCGAACCAAAAAATTAAAAAAAAAAAAGAAAGATCTATGTCCTCGGTCCACTTTATGAATATCAGCGAAAAGTAAGTGATGCAGATAAAAGCAAAAGCAGCGTGAGAACCGATGAGTTTGATGCCACACGCTTTATCATTTGAGGAGCTAGAGAGGAGATGATGCAGGAGAATTCTCACACATAGGTAAGTTATTAATCTTTCAGGAACTAGCTTTCTTTTGAAAAAGTAAAGTTAAGTACTTTTATCATCCCCCGCCTCAGCCCCAAGAAAAAATCAAGAAAAAGAAAACAGAAAGGCCTCTTTTCGGAAAAGAGATGGAAAGTGGGAGCTCAAGTGCTCAACCAAATGGTACCGCGTCCAGAATCAAAAACAAAAAAAAGAAAAAGGAAAACCAAGAGAACATACAGGTCATAAACATCTAAATGATCATCAGTCATAACTTTTGAGCATCCTCGTACGGAACGAAATAAAAAACAAGAGAGAGAGAGAGAGAGAAGAGATTAAACCTGGACAGATGGCCGAGGAAGGCGATTATCGGCGGCGGCGATCGCAGTGGCAGCAGCGTTTATAGTATCAAAAGTATTGTTAACGGGTCGATAATCCCCGTTAACGCGTCTCATATCGGCGGGTTTCTGGTCTGCTTGGCGAGATCAAAATGGGGAAAACAGCAGAAAACAAATCGAAACAGAAAAGGAGAAAGAAGATTGAAGAGCAAGGAAGCAGAGAAGGAGGATTTGGTAGGGGGAAAGAATGAGAACGAAGTGAAGAGTATGTGTATGTATAGATTATAAAATGAAGAGAGTAGCTATTTGAGGGATTGAGAGAGAGAGAGAGGGGGGGGGGGAATCAGAACAGCGGAAGAAGGGGGCGCTGTATTGGTAGGGGGAACGGAGGAGTGGAGGTCAAACACGGCGAAGACTTGAGGCATTTGAGGGGGAGGGGTTGAGATTTATGTTAATGAAGAAGTGGTAATGGGAAAATTAAAATAGTAGGATATGACGTAAGTGCCCTCGAGGCTGGGGATTGGAGATGCAAGGAGAGAGAAAGGAACAAAGAAGGGTGCACGTGTGCGTGGGCAGATGATGGAGTTGTCGAGGGGCTTTCCTGCCCCGATGTGGGGCCCATCCCCCATCCTCCTTTTACCTGCCTCCACCTTAACTTGCACGGATTCTCATTCTCTTCCCTTCCTCTTAGAAAAGTAAACAGCCAAGACAGATATTCATCATTCTAGATAATGATTTAGTTTAGTTTTTTAACTTTTATAAACTACTCTTCTTTTAATTATAATATTGCTAGTTTTAAATAATAATTTTTTAGGAAGAATTTCAAAAAAAATATCTTAACATTTTAAAATTCTAAATCAGTGTTACTTACTACATTTTAATAATAATTAATAATATTTGAAAAGTAAACAATAATACATTTTTTGTAGTTATTTCTGATTTATGATTTTAAAATTTTAAAAGTATTTTTTAAAAAAATTTCCAATTTTTAAGTTAATTTTTTAAAATATATATAATTTTATTTTTTTTAACTTTATGCAATATTTTAGTTTAACATCTTAGTTTTACAAAGCATGTTTGAAATTATAAAATATAAATATTGTCGGTTTTAAATGATAATTCTTAAATTTTATTCGGTTGGAGTTTTTGGAAGGGCCAAGTTGAGAAAAAAAATAAAGGAAAGGCAATAGGAGAATTTTACTTCTATTCCCTCTTTTCCATTTTTATTTGATTTTTTTTGTTGGTAATAGTCATACCAATTTAAGTTGAAAGACATATTCTTTTGTTGTAATATTGTAGAATTTAAATTAATCTATTCATAGTATTTGGCTTAAAAACATTCTCATGTTTATAAATATTTTGTGTAAAAATTTTAGCCGTCTTTCCATTATTAAAAATAAGACCAAACCTCTCACATGCCCTATTTTCATCAGCTAAAAAATATATATTTTATTTTACTCTTTCATTAAATTCGACTACCAATTTTTTAAAAAAATTCATTGTTAATAAAATTAGCAATCAATTTATATAGTTTGTGATTCCAACTGATTATTTTAAAAAAATTAATTACATGCCTTTTTATTATTAGTTAATTACGCTGTCAAAAGTCTAAAATACAAAGACATCACTGATGACATCTATTTGTAGATAAGCAAATTTAAAAATAATTAGAGCAAGACCCTTGTAAAATTAAAATAAGCCTTGCTTCTTATGATTTTTGAAATATTTTTTATATTTTATTAATGATTTATGATGATTAATTAACTGATTTTATATAAAAAAAATGTAAATGATCAATAATTCATCTCCGATGTATCAAATTGAAGACACCCTGTTGAAGAAAATATACGCCCACCAAATAAAGTTATAGTCAACGGTCCTTTTCTTTAACTCGCCCTCACCCGCACGCTTATTGACATATTATTATTATTATTATTATTATTATTATTATTATTATTATTATTATTAAGAGATAATGTTAATAATTCTCTCTCCCTCTCCCTTCTAAATGCATATCCCAAAATATTATCATCCCTAATCCATGTAGCCGACATTTTATACCTCAACTTTTCTTGGGCTGAAATACCTCAACTTTAGTTAAATATTTATTGCAAAATTATCCTCTAACTCTAATACTGTTAGTTAAAAAAATAATGATATTAAAATTTTAAATAGTGACAAGATATTATTAAATAATAGGATGTTAAATTTAATTTTTAAACTAAATAGTGTTGGCACGAATTTGAATACTGAAAAGATACTTTTTAAAATTACAAAATAGAAAATTTTATATAAAATTAAAAAGACCAGATGTACACTTTTGACAATATTAAATCATACAATAATAAGAAGTGCTTGAGATAAACTATAAATCTGATCTATAATAATTTTTTTGTCAAGGTCTATTTAGCATTCTAAACTATTTTATGATTTATTCAACATTTTAAAATATTTTTCAAGTAGATTCAAAATCTTAATATTTTAAAAATAAAATTATACTAAAGAATACTTTATAGTGCAATGTGCACTTAAACCGTCAAATAATTTAAAGTACTGAACGTAGTCAAAAAACATTTCAAATGTTAAATGATATTTTAGAATAATGTAAAAAATACTTTAGATTTGTAAATTAAGCTTAACCCTTTTTCCACACAAATCTATAATGAAGGCTTTGAATGATTTGCAGATCACATTCTCTGTCGTTTATTATTCCATTGAAAATATTTAAAAAAAATTGATGTGATGCGCTTGTATTATGTTTAACTTTTTACAGCCTCATTCACGTGCGATTATCATTACTCACGGAATCATATTTCAATCATCATTAAGCTAGAGATTTAGATTTACTCTCAGGATTTGGCTCTTTTGTTTCCTTTTTTTTTTATTTTGGATAATTCTCAGGATCTGGTTACTGAACCACAAGATTGGAAAGGAAAAAAAAAAAACTAACGCAAGCATGAGAATTGAAAGGAGTAATTATTAAATGATCTGGAACCCAGATAATTAATGAATGAGATACTCAAATTATGCAGCTTTCTTAGACTTTCTTCTTCTTTCTTTATTATTATTTTTGCGTGCTGTAAACAGTATAAATGGCTGCCTGTCATGTTTCACGCCCTGCCTTGTGTTATATTGGTATATTTTCCAGTTATACTTCGCTTTCACGCATCAGAAAAAGAAAAATCAAATCAAATCATATTATACTATATAATAATAATATTATTATTAAAAAACTTGAGAACGAATAAACATGATGATGAGCTATTTTAAGAACGGTTCACCTAAACTGAGGGAAAAGACGACAGTGGTGGCTTTAAAAGATCAGATCAAAGTTTTAAAAGCATACCAACAACAGCTTCTTTCGTTGTTTTTTTTTTTTTTTTGTCTGTACGGCAAAACCAACGAGACTGTAATAAACTACTCCATAGAATATGTGAGTCAATCTGTGTTTACGCTCAAGTAAGTTTTGTGATGGGAATATGAAAATTGGTATATAGGAAACGGTGGGCTCTCAGAGATCGACGCAGTGGAAAAGCAAATATCAGGTAATCTCTCCATAATCATCATTGTGGCTTTGGCTTCCCAAAAGGCAATCCTCCCTTTTCAATTATTACTTTCCTTTTCTTTTTTTTGTTGAACTTAGCTATCCAGTATTAGCAGCAGTAATTAATCCTCTCATATTGTAGATTTTCTGAAAGAACTTTAGTATTGGCCACGAGACTCTTTTGACACATATCGTTAGGGATCGAATCCCTAACGAAGGGGGTGTTTAGATACTTTGAAAAATACTTCTCAGAAACATTTTTTTCGCAAATCGAGATAAACTCCTTTACATATTTACCTCGTAGACCATAAAATTATTTCTGAAACTATAGTTTGGTTTTCATCCAAACACCCTCTAAATGTTTAAAGAACCCTACTAAACACAACCAAAAAACCCGACTTTTTTTCCAACCCTTCAATTGCCCAATTCTCACTATAAATATATGAACCCAACTTTTTTCTCTCAATAATTGGACACAAAACATCGTAATAAGCTCGTCTTGGAATGAGGAAAACCAGTTTAATTAGTCAAGTGATCAATACGACGACAATGAGATTAAAATCATAACTTGTTGAATATAATTACCATACATATTAAATTTCTCTCGGAATTTTCGGGAGATTCGTTTTACATACACAAAACCGATATAATCCAGTGGGGTAGGAACAAAAGCTTTTAAAAGTCGCTGAAACCTGTTTAAAATCTTCTCTTTTGCTTCATTTTCGGGGCAACTAGAAATAACAATGAAGCTTAGAAGACTTTAGGCGATAAACGATAACATAATCTAAGGTCTGATCGGATATATATTTGGGTATGTAGGGGGCACACTTTGTTTTGTGATTGGACACACAGTAAAATATAAACATATGGATGGATGCCTTGTGATTCTTCACTACCTTTTTGTTTGACTTTTGTGAGAATGCAAACAAGGGGATTAGAAAAAGAATGGCTTTCAGGGTCCCCTCCACCAGCATAAATACTGCTTTTAAATATACATTACTTTAATTTGGGAATCATATGTATATATATACAAGACAGGTGCATGATAATGTCAAACTGGTTAGCTAAGCAAACTCCTCATTATTGAGCCATTGATGCAATGACGTTTTGCTCTGAGAGGATAAGGGGTCAACGAACGAGGGAAACTATGAGGGAGGCTGAAAGTTACGTGTTTGCAAGGGAAAAGAGAAAATTAATTACAGGTAAATGAGACCCAACTTAATTAGTAGTCAAATAATATGCGCATAAAATAATCTGAGAGATATGGTGAAATTGATCATGTGTTCTGTTTGAAAATTGTGTTAGGCTTACAATATTGCTTGCTTGTCTCTTGTCTTCTATTTTTTCTTCTCTAGTGTTGCCCCCTTTCGAGTTTGGATCTTTTTAATAGGGTTTAGGAATGGCAGCATGGTTAATCCTCATTCTCATGTTTTCGGACTCAAAAAATATTATTGTTACTGATTTCTTAAGTTCTTAAGTTCAAAAAATTGTTTACTTTGTCGTATCCATTATTTTTATTATTATTTTTTAAAGTGAAGACATGAGAAGTTAAAAAAGAATGCAAATAAACTACTCATTCTGATTCTAAATATAAGAGTTAGTTAAAAAATGTATTATGATCTTAAATATCAGGTCTTAGTTTGTTTTTTTTTGTTGCAAATTTATAATTATTTTCCTAGACAATCCTAATTGAAGGGGCTGTTTTCGTCAATAAGAAAAATTTCCAATGCCAATAATATTTCAAGAATGTATTTTAAAAAAATCAATACATATTTATTATAAATAACTGATTTAATTAATTTTTTTATTTCTATAAATGACTCAGTTAACTCTTATATTGAGAATTCCCCAGATATTATCATATTCCTCCGATACTTAATATAAGAGTTAGTTTAACTTTTCATTTAGTCTTAAATATAAGACTTCACTCCACTTCATCTTTCATATTTATCCATTCTTTTTCAAAATAGTCATTGTAGTAATGCATATGTTAATAATTTTATTAAATGGTAGTTTTAGCTAATATACTCCTCTGGTCCTATTTATACGGCAGAAAGAGAAGACATTTTTTGATCCTATTTATGTATGAGGCATTGAGAGAAAATTTTACATAGATATACAATTTTACCCTTCATTTATTATTGTGTTGACTTTGTTAACATGAGATATAATATATATTAAACAAAGATAAAATTGGAAAGTTGAATTTTAAATGAAAATTAATGAAGTTTAAGATTTTCCTTAATATGTGTAAAACATGTTGGAAGTGATTTATAAATAGGATTAGAAGAGTACATGATTAACAAGAATATTTTAAAAAAGATCACTTATTTATTACAAATAACTAATTTAATTAATTTTTTAAATCTATTTAAATGAGTTAATTAACTCTTATTTTAAGCAATGGATAATATTAACCGGTAAAGGAGGAGAGGAGACACAGCGGAACTGAATTGTTTTTTTTGTTTTTTTGGACCATGGAGGAACTGAATTGTGGGAATTATAATAGGGGGAATTTCACTGTAGGACCGCAGAAGACAAATAATCTCAAAGAGCCCCCAAAACTTTCTGAAACCTCACTGCAGGACTAAGGGACCAATCTGATATTAATTTTTAGAGTGAGATTACAATAATACCCCTCCCTTTTTATTTTATTAAAAAATAAATATTTACCGGAGTTACTGTTCCGGCCACCGGAGTTCGGAGGTCCGGCCATCGGCGCTCAGGTGGCCGCTATCGGGGTCCGGTCACCGGTGGCCGGAACAGTAACCCCGGCGGGACCTCCGGTGGCTGGAGTTTTTTTGTTTAAAACAAAGTGGCCAAGGGAGGGTTTGAACCCAGGACCCCTTGGCACACCAAAAGATTTGTAACTACCAAGCCAAGCAACCCATTCAATCATAAAATGCAAATAAAACTATATATAACAAAATAAACGCAACAGTCCAAATGTAAGTGAACAAGTGAAATTAGACGATTTACAAGTGGAATTCAGAAATTTGCAACAAAAATTAGGCAATTTACAAATAACATAATAGAAGTTATAACCCCAAATGCAAGTGTTTAAGTGCAAATGAGCAAGTGAAATTTAAAGATTTACAATAAAATTTTATGGATTTACAACCCAAATTTGGCAAACACAAGAGAATTCACAACCCAAAATGTAAGTGTTTGAGTGTAAGTGAACAAGTGAAATTAGACAATTTACAAGTGTAATTCAGCAATTTACAACAAAAATCATACAATTTACAAATAACATAATAGAAGTCATAACCCCAAATGCAAGTGTTTAAGTGCAAATGAGCAAGTGAAATTTAAAGATTTACAATAAAATTTTATGGATTTACAATCCAAATTTGGCAAACACAAGAGAATTCACAACCCAAAATGTAAGTGTTTGAGTGTAAGTGAACAAGTGAAATTAGACGATTTACAAGTGTAATTCAGCAATTTACAACAAAAATTAGACAATTTACAAATAACATAATAGAAGTCATAACCCCAAATGCAAGTGTTTAAGTGCAAATAAGCAAGTGAAATTTGAAGATTTACAATAAAATTTTATGGATTTACAACCCAAATTTGGTAAACACAAGAGAATTCACAACCCAAAATGTAAGTGTTTGAGTGTAAGTGAAGAAGTGAAATTAGACGATTTATGAGTAGAATTCAGCAATTTACAACAAAAATTAGGCAATTTACAAATAACATAATAGAAGTCATAACCCCAAATGCAAGTGTTTAAGTGCAAATGAGCAAGTGAAATTGTCGAATTTCACTTGCAAATCTATAAACTTTTGTTGTAAATCTTCAAATTTTATTTGCTCATTTACACTTAAACACTTGTATTTGGGATCGTGAGTTCCATTATGTTATTTGTAATTTGCCTAATTTTTGTTGTAAATTGCTGAATTCCACTTGTAAATCGTCTAATTTCACTTGTTCACTTACACTCAAACACTTACATTTTGGGTTGTGAATTCTCTTGTGTTTACCAAATTTGGGTTGTAAATCCATAAACTTTTATTGTAAATCTTCAAATTTTACTTGCTCATTTGCACTTAAATACTTGCATTTTGGGTTATGACTTCTATTATGTTATTTGTAAATTGCCTAATTTTTGTTGCAAATTTCTGAATTCCACTTGTAAATCGTCTAATTTCACTTGTTCACTTACATTTGGACTGTTGCGTTTATTTTGTTATATATAGTTTTATTTGCATTTTATGATTGAATGGGTTGCTTGGCTTGGTGGTTATAAGTCTTTTGGTGTGTCAAGGGGTCCTGGGTTCAAACCCTCCATTGGCCACTTTGTTTTAAACAAAAAAACTCCGGCCACCGGAGGTCCCACCGGAGTTACTGTTCTGGCCACTGGTGACCAGACCCCGACGGCGGCCACCTGAGCACTGATAGCCGGACCTCCGACCTCCGGTGGCCGGAACAGTAACTCCGGTAAATATTTATTTTTTAATAAAATAAAAAGGGAGGGGTATTATTGTAATCTCACTCTAAAAATTAATATCAGATTGGTCCCTTGATCCTGCAGTGAGGTTTCAGAAAGTTTTGGGGGCTTTTTGATATTAATTGTCTTCTGTGGTCCTACAGTGAAATTTTTCCATTATAATATTAGGTTTTTTGACCTGAAATCTTATAGGTCTGGGTGTGAGCAGCAGTAGCGACCCCTGATTTAACAGTGATCATCGGTTGCTCCATGTGACTGACCTTGACACTTCGCAGACAACCTTAGCCCTGTTAGCCTCAAACGGCAAATTATTTTAGTGTTTTGAAAACAATCAAATAACGACACAAGAAATCTAGAATTTGTCAATACATCATATGAACCTATCCACATGCTCGCCATGAAATCAAGTGAGACGACTTTGCTAGATATTTCTCTCAGCTTGACTTATTTTTGCCAGGCATGTTCTTCTCATAACTTGAACTGGACCGTACGTGGATATTGGAATTTCTTGCCCTGATTGTGGATTCTCCATTTGACTTTCCTTCTACAACAGGGAATCTAGATTTCAAGGTTAAGAACCTCGTTGGAATTTTCATGATTAAATTAAAAGTGTCTTCACGAGAGAACTTGGACAAGTTGGGGAGTCCAATTTGGTTGGCCACAGCGATACGTGTTCTGCTTCTAGTCTGGCTGCCTAACTGTTAAACCTGAGCTGGAACCAAACAACCATCCTTTCTGCTTCATGAGAATCACCTTTTTGCCTAGTGAATCATATCCAGTTTTCATATCAACGATATGCAGTTTTCCCACTCAAAGCAAAGGTACACGCACAACTCAGCGTTATGCAATAGCGTCTTTGAAAGTTTTACGCAAACTGATGCTTTACCTCTTTCCACTTTTAAATGCTGACTTTGAACAAGGCCCATTATATTCACGATTATGGTTTTTCACCTTTTTTTCAAAATTATAGCGATAAATATTAACTGCATGAGATTATGAGCAAGATCAATACTACGACCTTTTACTTATAAGAAAGCTTTCATATCTTTAGATTACAAGATTATTGGCTATCACAGTTCTCTCCATTGCGGCATTACCATTTCAAATTGGGCACAGGGTTTTATGCCAACATATAATAATATGATCAAGTGTCTAATTATGATCTATGATTTACAAATTTGAATACATGAATGGCATTATACAATATGTTCAGTATGACATTTTAAAATTTTTTTAGTCCAAATGCGTAAATGCGCACGCATATTCAAGAAATTAATAAATGAGAAATAAATAATGAATTATACAAATTATTCTAATGACAACGTAAAGACATTAACGAGAGTAGTAAAAATATTAGATTTTCTTTATGATCTTGAGTTATTTTATACCATCAAAATTTATTACTTGTACCTTATTTGAAGTATATATACATATTTTATACATATAGTTTTACTTTTTCAGAGCATTTGGTACCATATGAATTATAACAAACATGGAAATATAAATTTTCCTGTGCCAACATCAAAGTGGACTGGGAAAAGAAAGGGGGGAGGGGTTGTAGCCAATAGATACTTTTCTAATCCTATTTACAAGGCATAAAGAGAATAAATTTTTGGTTTTATTTGTAAGACAGAGAAAAATTTTTTTTATATAAATATACAATTTTACCCTTCATTTATTATTGTGTTTACCGTATTGATTTTGTTCTCCAACAGTATAATACACATTAAATTAGGGTAAAATTAAAAAGTTGCTGAATTTTAAAAGAGGGTTAATGAGGTTCAAAAATTTTCAGTTTATGTAAAATATGTTTAAATCAACTTACAAATAGAACAAAGGAATATTCATGAGGAACAAAAAGAGTGGACGAGGAGGCATGAGAAGAGTTAAAAGATACCAAACATAAATAAAGGGTTTATATCATATCAGACACCACTTTATATCAAAGACAAAAAGCAAAGCATCCCCAGAAATTGAGATCAGGTACAATAATCAACATGAAGATAGCTACACAGAAGGGAGCGCAGGTAAGGTGGTGGTGTCAGGTGTGCGCCCACAATGCGTTAAAAACTAAAACGAAGACAACTTCGGTATTTCCCATTTTATGAATATTTTTAAACAGCTAAGCTTTTGGACGCAATCTCATACACATTCTCTGACAGTCCATTGGCTGACATAATTAGCTCCAGCTGGGCCTGCAACATAAAACACCACCCCCAACTTGTAACAGAGATGATAACTAGACAGTAGAAATTCCATAATTAAATCCCCTCGCTTCTGCGTAGGAAGGGGAGGTTGGCTCATTCTCAATTTTTAAGAAAAGGTAAAGCATGGCAATCTGCCAAAAGTTGCACCAATAGCATACCTTGGCAAGTTTTTGTCTGTTTTCATCATAACGCTTCCATCTAGAGAAGGCCGACACCATTCGTGAGGCAACCTACATTCAAAGACAAAAACAAAAGAAATAAACAGATTAAATAAAACCGGTGAGCTGAAAATTCAAAGAGATGAGAATCCATAATTCACAGATGGCTTTTGAATACGGACTTGAGGATTGATCTTGTCAAGTTGCAGCACAATTTCTCCCAAAAACTTGTAGCCTGATCCATCCTTTGCATGGAAGTTCACAGGAGATCCGCAGAAACCTCCAATAAGTGAGTACACTTTGTTTGGATTGCGCAGGTCAAATGCTGGGTGGTTTAACAGTTGCTTCACATTCTCAACATTTCCAGGAATGTCAGACATTGCTTGAAGCGCAAACCATTTATTCACCACCTGGATGGAAAAAACGGAAAAATGATTCATTACTATCATTAGAAACTTTCGCCTTGTAGAAAGTAGGAGGAAAGAAGAAGCAGGGTTCTACTAGATTATGTTAGCAGTTCTTTAAGTTTGATTTTCATCATAAACGTAGAAATTATAATTTATAGAAATGGTATCGAACATACAAAAGCGGAAAGATAAGATCTCATTCCCAGAAAAAACAAACTGCAGAAGTGAAGACTTACCAAGAAGTCATGCTGCCACTTGCCATAGAAGTCAGCAAGAACATCATCCCGAGTTTTACCAGGGTTCTGGGCTATAGCTGCCAAAGCTGCAAATTGCTCAGTCATATTTGTGGCAGTATTGTACTCATGCAGCACCATGTTGGTGATCTCAGGATCCTCCAGGCAGGCAAGATATGCTATAGGAAACATTAAAAAATTAGCGAACTGCCACCCACCAAGCATATGAATGTATGCTAATGTAAAAACAACTTTATACCAAGAGCAATATTCTTCAAAGCACGTCTGGCCATGTTAGGATGATTGAAAACATACTCTTCGGAGCTCCTGTTATCTTTTAGCTGCAAAAAGGGTGTACATGAGAAGACAATTGACGAAGAATAAAAGATATTTCATTTACTATTAGTAGGCGACTTCACAGAAGAGGGCATACTGTGCTGAGGAACTCTTCCCTCAATTCACTTGCAAGCTGTTTCCTGATAAAAGTTCGAACAGCATGAACAGCATCAGGATCTGCAATTTCCATCATGTCCATTACTTCTCCCTCACCAGGCAAAGTTAATGCCTTTGCAACAAATTCCTATATAAACAAAAGATTAATATTATAATGTTATCAGCATTTATATCATTTGCTATGAACAATGACATCAAAGAAAATCAACAATCTCAAGGTCAACTTATTTGAAACATACTTTTTCCAGGCTCGAGTCAGATAAAATGCTCTTGAAACCGTCCACAAATTTTTGATTCAAAGCTAATGGTTTGTTATGTTGGAAATCATCCACCAAACTGAGCATCAGCTTACGAGCCAGAATTTGCCCAGCCTCCCAACTAGGTCATTAAAGAAAAAGCCAGTAAATACTTTACATTAAGTCTCAGGCCAAAAGAAAAATGCAACTGCGAAGAAGACAAACCGGTTAAATTCATCTGAATCATTAGCCAGTAGGAAAAACAGGTCAATGTCAGTGAGATCTGATTCAAGACGGACTGGAGCACTATATCCCCGTAGTAGAGATGGGACAGGCCTCTCAAATACATCTGAGAACACAAATTCATCTTCTTTCTGTGTAGTATGAGAATTACATTATGAGTTAGGTATGAAGAGGAAAAGCACCACCATATTATAAACCAAAATAACTCATTATTCAGAATACTCAGAAATATAGTTGATTGGGTTTTCATTCAAATCACATCATGCTTTTTAAGTAAGATTGGAGAAGGAAACATGACAACATGGTTTCAAAAACTATAACTTTCTTTCCTCCCTTCACGTATTGGCATCCGAGCAATTTAGCTTGCATGTGTAATGAAGTAAATCTTACTAGAAGATATCAGCTAAAAACATCATTGCAAGCCATAAAATATCAGTTAAAACTTCTAAACAACCTTGGTGAGCCGAAGAACTGTGGTGTAGACAGGTTGACCATCTCTTGAAACAGACTGCAAAGTTCCATCGTGATATATAGTTGAAAGAGAAATGTCCTTTCCCGTTGAATCAAGCAAACCTACTGCCAAAGGAATGAACATGGGTTCCTTAACTGGTTGCCCAGGAGTTGGTGGAATCTCTTGACTGCAAAAAGGCCCCAACCAATCAAATTATTAGAGACCAACAGCCAAAAACTAAAATAAAAAGTCAATTCCGCACAGTTGCCTAAACCACCCAATCAGTAAGTAGAAATGTAAACATTCAACTAATTTACCTAATTTTCAAAGAGAAAGTATGCGCTTCAGGATTATAAGAGGAATTCACTTTGATAATAGGGGTTCCAGCTTGTGAGTACCTGTGTTTTGTTTAAGAGTTAGCAAGAAATGAAGATAAAAGTGCTACAAGACTCAAATTTAGGATACAGACCAGAGTAAGAAGTTTGCAAAATCTGCATCATTTGCATCCCGCATTGCAGCAAAAAAATCTTCACACGTTACAGCTTGCCCATCATGTCTCTTAAAATATAAGTCCATGCCCTAAAATCCAGAAGACTTGCATTAATCGTGGCTTAAGAAAACAGTTTTGCATGTCAAGCAACAGACTCCTAACATATGAGACCTATTTTCAGGCATCAGATGAATGCGTTCTTACTTTACGAAATCCCTGACTTCCCAACAAGGTTTTGTACATTCTGACAACTTCAGCCCCCTGATACAGGAAATATTCAGAAAAAATAGCAGGCACAGACAAAGAAGGATTGAGAAAATGAAGTAGTGAATGTCAAACCTTCTCATAGACCTGCAGAAATATAAATATAACAAAAACAATTAGATTTCTTCACAAGAAAAGGTTCATGTCAAATCGAAGATCAGAACTAGCAAGAGAGAAATGTTGAACTCACCGTCACTGTGCATCAACACCATGATAGCTCCACATCAGCATTAAATCCAGAAGCATATCCGAAAGAGACAGACATTAGTGGTAGAAATCATAATAAAAAGTCAACTAACATGAACAATCATCAATCAATATATCCACATCCATATAGAATATAAAATCTTTAACATGTCACTGTTCACAAGTCATGGATTGTGCAATTCATTCTTTATGCTCCGTGCAGTGCACAGGGCACACTTCTAGTTTAATTTATAACCTGTAAACCAAAATTATTAAAACACAAGCTTGCCTGTGTAGAAGTTGTCCATCTGTCAAAGATGAAAAGAGAAGCGTAAATACAAATTTGAAAATCACATCTTAAAAAGAGTTTTGAGAGAGAACAAGGTAAGGGAAGGACTTAAGAGTTTTTACCTTGATGTAAGAGTGTGGTCGCACCGGATGAGCCATGGGTCCAGCATCCTGCAAAATCAGATACAGACATTAGAGCTTACCCAGACATCACATAAATTCTGCATAACAAGAATTGTCAAAGAAAGACAGAAACAATGTTGGCATGATCAATTACGATGGCAGTTAGCAGAAGCCATCACCTCAGAAGTTGCAGAATTTGTAACCTAAAAAAAAAACTAAAGTAACCTGTGGAAATTGATAATTTCGAAGTCTTGAAACATCAACGATCCGTTTAACAGTGCGGCTTCCCATGTCAGACGAAAATTCCTACAGACAATCAGTGCAATTCATTACAAGGAATTTGAAAAATTCACAAGAGAAAAACATTGCTGATTTCTCAAATGAAGCATGTCAAGCAAGTACAGAGGTAGTGCCTGGTCACGAAAAACAGTGAGACCTTCCTTCAGGCTAAGCTGGAACCAGTCACGACAAGTCACTCTGGTATTGTTAAATTCAATGCTCAGTTCAAGTTTGCGTGGGAAATATAACAAAGATCTGATGTAATGAATGAAAGACTACCAACTACCTGTTGCCAGTCCAGTTGTGGAAATACTGCATAATAGAGGGGAAAAAACTCAGGTCACGGTGTTGAAATCATCTTCATGAATTTCTTTTCTTTTTTGAATAAAACATCTTCAAGGAAGTCATGCTCTAGAGCTCCCAAGCTATAAAAATTACAAACCTCATGGCCAATAACTCCCAATATTGCAGAATAATCTGCATCAGTAGCAGTTTCTGGAGATGCTAAAACAAGCTTGGAGTTGAAGATCTGCAAATAAATCAGCAATTACAATCTTCAAAGAGTAAGACAACAAAATAACCAAGACAAGCTGACAAGATAGAGACATACATTCAAACTTTTGTTTTCCATGGCTCCCCTGACCAATCAAAAAGCAAGAAGAATAGATTATGTTTTAATGGTAGCTCATATTACATAAAGCATTATATACAAATAATCTGATAATGTGTTAAAAAATGACAAGCTCACATGTTAAAATCAGGAACAGCAACAATATTGAAGAGATCCAGGTCATATTCAAGACCAAAAACCTATTCCCAAAGCATATAAAAAAATCCTGAGAGTCCATATTTAATATGCAATCAAAATGAATAATCATGTTCAAATTGATTTCAGATTAAGAAAAGAAACTGACATCTTCATCCCACTTCATAGCAGCCTTTAGAGAATACATTGCATGTGCCGTCTTGGGTACATCCTCAGCAGGGGTCCAGATCCTGAGAGATACCTTGCGTCCAGAGCGTGTGATAAATGTGTCGTCTCTGCTCTGTAACTGCCCAGCAACCAAAGCAAACAAATAGGAAGGCTTCTTGAAGGGATCCTCCCAAACAGCATAATGCTTTCCATTCTGCAAAATGCACAAATAGGTGAATTTTAGTAACTTCATAGCTTGTTTGTCTCATTACAAAGCATATTTGGAGATGCTTACCTCCAAGTCACCTTGCTCAATCAGATTTCCATTAGACAACAACACCGGGTACAATGATTTATCTGCCTCAATGTGACATGTATATTTTGCCATTATATCAGGTCGATCCTATCAACAGATGAAAATCCACAAGTGAAATCAGAAAACCTGATGTTGTGATGTTAGAAACAATATGGATCAGCCAAGCATATTAAGGTATTAACTACTCTGAAACGCCAACCTGATAAAATGTAATTTTACGAAATCCTTCCGCCTCACATTGAGTGCAGAAATTTCCAGATGACTTGTAGAGTCCCTACAGTTAATCAAATTCACAGTAAGCACGTCCCTTCCCCTCACTTAATGTCCAGGGGAGGAGGGTGTGAAGGAAGAAGTGATAAGTAAAATGAAGCAACAAACTCTGCAGCAAAAGAGATTTCCATATACCTCTAATGATGTGTTCTTCTGTGGGTAGATCTCATTTATGATTTCTAGAACGAATTTACCACTAGGAGGTGAATGGATGGTTAGACGCCGTGCACCCAAATGGTAATCATCCTCCTAAAAGATGAACAGGAAAAGAAACTAAGAAATATTGAAAATGATGCCAAATAATACTCCGAGCCCCCATCATTGCCACCCATATGACACAAGTGTTCTCCAAAGCAAAGACCCCCAGAGTTATAAGTAAGAAGTACAGATATCATGTTGCAAATATCTCATAGGAATTCCATGATGCAAACTGAACCTTCTGGCCTAATAAATTGGCCAGGAGGAAAAGCAGTGACATTGACAGACATTACATTCAGAAGATCTTCACAATCACAAGAAGCGGCTAGAATTCTATATATACCTTCAGTGCTTTGCCATTCAGCTGAATTGAAATCAATTTTAAGTCCTGCCCATCCAAAACAAGTGGGGGAGAAGAACCTGTTCCATAAAATAGATCAATTCAAAATATAAAAGGAATTATTGCAAATAAGTACTCCAAAATTACTCAGATAATAATAATGTATATGCTTCTGGGAACATGATCAACAACCACTATGCTCTACCTTCAATGCGAGGAAACACAGTAATTTTTGAGCTAACCATTGTGCTTTCCTCACCCAAGGAAAATCTCAGATCCACCTGTATTGATTCCATGCATACACATGAACACAAGGAAAGTTAGAACGTTTAAGAATTGCAGCACCTCAAATGTAACATGACTATAAAACTCCTCCCAGACTCACCGTGTCAAAGTAGTAATCAGGCATCTTATAATCCTTCAAGAATATTTCCTAGGTGTCTCCATATTAGGTTCTTCAACTTGCTTTGGCAAGTCCTCCGTGGCAACTGAACAAACTAGCTTGCATTCATTCACTTGCTTAACTCTCTAAAACAAGATAAAAAATGCCGATAATTATAGAAACAAAACAAAATGAAACTCCACATAAATTATACCAATACGAAAGCTTCCAAAATGATACACACTAGACAGACAGGT